>NW_019521513.1:62360-77308 GCF_002814215.2 Seriola lalandi dorsalis | reverse complement strand
ACACACACACACACACACACACACACACACACAAACACACACACACACACACCTTTGTTGTGCTTTAATGATGTAAATGAGACAGATATTGATGGTGTAGAAACAGTGGAGCTCAATCTTCTTAACATGGTGATGTAATGGACGTGTTTATCAACCTGCCCTTTGACATACACACACACACACACACACACACACACACACACACACACTCCGCTAGGCTATCTTTTATTTTATTTCATTAATTAATTTTCTAATTATTGTTTTTAAATAGTTTTTATTGGGTTTTTTTTCTTGTCGTCGGTGCGTCAGAATCTAAAGCACTTAAACTCCTGTACTTGTTTGAAAGGTGCTTAACAAATAAAGTTTAATTAAAAATACAGACCTCTGACTTTTGCACGAGGCTGTACAGTCACAGTTTGAGATAAATGCTAACATTAGCATGCTAACATGCTCACAGTGAGAAGACTGACGTTCATCACGCTCCACAGTTTTGCAGGTGGTTTTTTTTTTGGCTTTTGAGAGTCGAGAACGATTATAAAACTTACCACTAAGAAAATACAACAACAAACAACGGCTCACGAGCTGGACGACCCTGCAGCTCCCACGAGAACGCCAATTATTATTATCATTATCAAACATGGAGGGAAACTAGCAGCTTGTGCTGTTTCTATGCAGAAACATCTGAGCTGAGAAAGCCAAAAAAGAAGGAAAGCAGCTGTGGGTGAAGAGGCGGACTGGCGGGACCGTGGAGACGGAGGGAAGGAAATATAATGTATATAATGTCTCTTTAATGTTGAAGAACCTGCCTGCGCCGTGAGTCATTCAGGCTTCGCCGTGAATGATCAAGAGCCACAGGAGCAGAGTGGAGCGAGGGAAGAAGCAGAGGAAGAAGAGAACAGAGAGCGAGAGAGGCACATGGGTCACTTGGCGTGATTAGCCCCGCAATCAGGAAGTCAAAAGTCTCTTTAAAGATTCATGTCACGGCGTCTCGGCATCGAGAGCGGAGAGAGAGCATCAGGGTCGAGTCTCTGCAGAAGTCAATCTGTTTCCTGTAGAACAACTGGATTCTGTTTTTCTTCCGTACACATTCACCCAGTCAAACTGTTTTTACTGCTGAGGACATTTGGGATTGAAGTAAAGTTCCAGTTTTGGTTGCATGAAAAAAAAAAACCTAATTCCTCCCAGACCGACCTTTAGTTTTGATGTTCCAGACATCTGGGTGTGGAGCAGTTGTGGGGCGATGTGGGTTCCTGTTTGTTATGTAAATCTTTGCTGTTGTGCACATTCTGGATGTTGGATTCCTGACACACGACAGAAGGTTCATGAACGACATGTGAAACCACAGGTACATTGTTGGAGTTGTGGAGAATATCGTTGACATGTCGGTTTTTTAGAGTCAAGAAGATTTTGGTGTTGTGGGATTTATTGTGCCGTAGACTTTTGGTGTGTTGAGTGTTGAGTTTTGCTATTGAGAAGATTTTTGGACTTTAGTTTCAACTCAAGTTTCAAAGTGAGATATCTATAATCCATCATTGGTCTTCGTTGCCTGATCTTCATGATTTATTGATGAGGTCATCTGGCTCCTTCAGGGACTCTAAAACACAACCCCAGCTGTCTTTTGTATAACTTTATTAAACTCTTTCATGCTGTGAAGACAAGGGAAGGAGCTTCAGTCAGTTCAGTCCTGCTCTGTACAACAGAACCCGTCTTTCATTCTGCCCTCAAAGCTCTGACAATGTAAAATACATCAGAGTGTGACTGCGAGTCTTTGTCCTCCTCGGTTCGTCCTATAGACACATTTCAAAAGATGATTGTAAAAGGCTTCTCTTTGTGTGTCAATCTACAGTGCAATTATTGTTAGTTCTGAGGTAAGTGTACAGTTCCTTTTGTGTTGTGTACGGCAGGGACGCATGTTCTGAACTGTCACTTTGGATTTACATTGTCGACTGAATCATTTTCATTATTTTTATGTCTTGTGGAGTCACTGTATAGAATAAATCTAATAAAACTGAAAATCACAAAACAATCACTAGATGAATCGATCACTGGTGCAGTGTGTTCTTTGTGAAGAGGGTACAAAGAGAAGGAAATGGCTGGATGCTGAACTGACTTTGTTCTAATGAAAAGACAGACTTTCTGAATTGAGTTACTTAATTACTTGAGTTAATTAATTACTCAAATTAAAAAAAAAATAAATTCAACATGTTCCAGACACCCAAGATACCTTTTCTTTTTTTTTTAAGTTGTAAAACTCACATTAAATTATTTAAATGAATGCATGAAGTTTGATGTTTTATGTAAAAGTCTTACATTAAAGTTGTTAAATTTAAACTATTACAATGTTTGAATCACTTCGCTTTAATGAATTAAAATTATTTTTTTATCCTTTGGGTTAGTGTGTGAAATAAACTCAGATAAAAAGTGCTGTGAAAAGATCCTAAATTTTATTTTTAAACAAGCTTTAAAATGTGGTTGTACAGAATTAACTATTAACAGTTCCTATTTGCAGTGAACCATAGAGGTACATGATTAAAAATACGATCAGTTCTGCAGTTATAAGGTGCAACTTTCTTCCATGATTTCTAATATGATTTCTGGATTCACTTGCGACAGACATCAGAAATAATGACATCCCGGGAAGATCACACTGAATCTAAAAACATGTCTATCGCGTCTATAATTCGAAATTTTGGGAATCGGGCACAAAAAGCATCTGCTGTGAGGTGATAGGCTTAACCAATCAGCAGCCAGCGACAACAACTAACTCCCTGTTGTTTTTTCCAACACCTGTATAAACCTGTCCCTTACACAGTATCTATTGTGTAGATCAAGGAGAGTGATACCTTGAGACCTCTTATATTCTGAATGCTGATCCTTTCAAAGTCGTACCAATAACACTTCTGAATTGATTTAATCATCTTAGAGATTAAATTCCTCCCATGTGAGAGCTGATGTAGCTCAAAAAGCTGAAGTAGCTCAAAAAGCTGATGTAGCTCAAAAAGCTGAAGTAGCTCAAAAAGCTGATGTAGCTCAAAGCAGATTTGTGTTTTGGTTCAAGTCCTTCCCGAATATTTAAATGTATCAGAACCATTAAATACAACGAGTTTTTCACCTCTTTTGAAATTTGAAACAAAAGGTACAAATGCTGCACAATGAAAATAACTAGTGGAGTTTTTCTTGGGAACCTTCAGGTGTCCTTTAAACATTTGGCTGTAAACTTTCAGAGTGAAAAATAAAAAGAAGTCAAACAGAGATGCCCGTGTGTGTCTGACTGTCCTCCACAGACCCGAGTCCAACTCAGCGGCAGATAACTGCTTTCACAACGTCATGGCAGGGTGTCACAGCAGCTTCAGGTTTCCACAACAACACGCCTGAGGGCACCGGTTTCATTCAAGATTTCTGTCAGAAGCCCCCCGACCGGCAGTCACACTCGCCCCGTCGCCCCGCTGAGGGCTCCCCATCCTGCTGATGATTACTGTCAACTCCTTAAATAAAAAAGCTCCAGCGGCGCCTCAGAGCAGGTTCAGAGAGTCACCTGTCAGCCAAATGTGACGGGGGCTGCTGATTGGTGGAGGTGGAGTATTTTCTGAGGACAAACTGCAGCTGAATTCAGCAGCTCTGAGCGTCTGTTAAATAGAAAAATCCTCGTTTCGCTGCGGCTCCGAGGATGCTAATGTCGCTCAGTCACTTCGGTTCACACTAAAACATCATAACGACTGATGGATGGACTTTAATGAAATTTGGCACAAACATTCATGGTTCCAAGATGACGAACACTTTTCACTTTGGTGTATTTTCTGACATTTTATCTAATGCCACCGCCACGCTGACATACAGTGGTTCAAAGCAAATATCTAAAGAACCAGTGATACAGGCCTCAGAGTCTCGGCTTCAACTGCATCACTACTGAATAGTCAGTTGACGTAGCACCACCACAACCTCAACCATTATATTACTGCTTCAAATCCAGTTTACACAACCTTCAATGCCTTTTGGGAAAAATGGAAAAACATTTCTTGACTTTTTTAATTATTTTTTTAAATCGTTTTAAATTACTTTGAGGTTCTGATTCATAATCAGAAGCTAAATTGAATTCTGTCGCCATGCTTTGCTTCAGTAAGCGTTTCCATGTGCGTTAAAAAAAAAAGGCAGACTACAGTTTCCTCTCGTTTGAGGAGAAAAAGCTGTTTAACAAACCAAAGTGAAACAGACTTAGTGAATAAATGAAGACATAAATGAGCTTCCAGTGAAGAGATGACACATCAGTGTGGAGACTATTCATTTCCTCAGAACAGTGGTGGATAGAAACACACAGTTTGCTTTTACTTGCTTACCAATTTTTGGTTAAAACTTTAATTACATTGGGATGAAAACTTGATGCTTCACAGAAAAACAAATCAAGGCTGAACATGTGACAAATATTCAGTGTTGGTTTCTAAACGTTTAAGAGTCAAACTCTCGGAGGATATATTCATCATCCCGGTATTGATCGAATCAGAGGGGAAAGTGACACTGACGGCTGATGTATGGGTTTTAATAAAGGGCCAATAATATCAGCAGCGTGTCAGTCTAATCTAATATGAATTCACCATTACAGAGGAACACAGCGGGGACTCTGGCAGGCGATAAATCTCTCCTCACTCTCTCTGCTTCCCACGCTCCAGTGGAGAATTAGCTTTTCATTTTCTTTTCCAACATGTGTTTCCTCTTTCTCAGCCTCTCCGAGCTGAGCATCAAATTATCCCAGTTTTGTGACGCGTCGACCGTCTCTGCCGCAGAATCTTTCCCAAACGTCTCACAGGTGGCAATCATTATCCCGCTTTACAGTTCTTTCATTTTTTGGTCTCTTCTGTCCAACATCCCTCGCTTCCACCTCCATTAACATTCGTTATATTTCACAGAAACTCAAGCTAAGTCGGTTTTTCCACACCTTTAAAGTTGGTCTTCATCTTCAGCCACACACTTTGTTTCTGTGGCATAAAAACAAGTCAGGTATGATCTGTTTTATGAATGTTCCTGCTGAGCTACCCTCCACCCCTCTCAGCAGAGGTCATCCTCCTCTCATCCATCTACCCAGACAACCTGCTTCCACAACATGAAATATGGCTCCACTGTTTGGTTGTTTGTGCGGTCGTTTGTATTTCTGATTTATTTTTCATACACAAGCTGCTGCAGGAATAATCTGCAACCGTCTACAAGGACAAAGAGCTGCGAACAACCTGCCGCAACTTCAAACTGAAGTCTGTTTCAGTCCGTCAACAACCAGCTTTCCCGCCGAATGTAGCACAAACCACATGTGCAGAATATCTGGGATGCATTAATTAACCACGTGTAAAACATGACACAGATCAGTCATGTGAGTCATACACGTCAGCATTGATTCACCAAGTCTGTTTCCATTGGCCTGTAAACCAGACCAATCAGCAAGTTCGTGATGGGTGTGGCCTCTTCCATTGAGATAGAACGTCCTGCGAAGGATGTGGCCCCTGGATTGGGACACAGCTAGAATCAACAGAGTCATTAAAAGCCATCTGCTCTGAGTCTAAACCAAATGTTTGTCCGTCCGTCCACAGGGATGAACCGAGAGTGAAAAACGCAGCTGGGCTTTATGAGGTCACATGGGTCAGTTTCGCCTGCAGCTTTGTTTCTAATGTCACAAAACTTTTCCCTGAGATGAATGACGAGCATTAGGACGTACATTACTTTGTGTTTTGCTCCGCAGACAGTCTAATCTGAGCTGTGAAATGGAACAACAGGATCTTATAATGAGCACATTTGTTTCATATGATTTCCTGAAATGTAATGACGACAAAAACGAATTTCTCTCGTCTCAAAGTGAACCAGCGCTGCTTATTATAGCCCCACAGTGAAAACTGAGACGGATAGAGTCTCCTGGGGCTCACACACACACAAAAGGCAGAAGATGCTGCCTTCATGTCACCACGGTGTAAATTTCAAACGCACTAAACATCTATCCATCTATACGTCTTCACTCCAGTCAGACAGGTGTAACACAGGGGGAGGTGTGGGACAACATATCTGAAATATACTCTACATTTTTCTGTCATCTTATTGGTTCCCAAACAGGCCTATATGTTGGTGTTCGCAAAAACATTTATGCCTTTTGCCACCTTTCTCAAAATAGTCAGATTTCACACTGAGCTGTTGATAAACAGTCGGAGAAACTCACTTCAAACCTTTAAAATAAAAGGACGTCCCTGAAGACTGGATTGACTACATTATTTAATTACATCACAACAGGAGCAGCCAATTAGTAGGAAAAAAAATGCAGGTATTTGTGGCTGTAATTATTCCTGCAGTCTGGCAGGAAAACGACCTAGATACTCGCTTCACGGGAATAAAATCACTGACCAGTGGCGGAGATGTGAAAACCAGCAGAGCTCCACTACAGACAGACAGAAAACCATCTTCAGAGGGACGTTGAGGCAGCATCAAAGCCGAGGGAAACACTCCAAGCAAAAAGGCGCTCGGTGAACTCCTCTTCAAAGCTTCCTCCCCGATCCATACATTAGAGCGGAGACCAAAGCCCTTCTCCTTCGGGACTGACATCTCCCAGCGACATCCGGGAGTTTGGAGTAATTGGAGGAGATTGTGTGTGACTTTAATCCCGTGCAAATCTGCCATGTCTCATTTGTACAGTAAAGAAAAAAATGAGTGAAAGATGCAGCTCCCATGACGGTTTAATTTCCTAATCCTATGTGATGCACGTTTTTGTTTTTTTTTAAGAGTCTTCCTCACCTACTTTACTGAAACCTGGAATCTACAGACGAAGGTTTTGGCTGAATTTTCTGGTTCAAACTCAAAAGCTTTGAGAAAGTAAAATTAGACTAACGTGTCTGTGGGGCTCATTAAATTTCCCATGTGAATGTGTAACGCTGTAATTACACCAAGTCCCCACATAATACAAGACCTGTGAGAAAAGGGCTTTAGACCTGATGTGAAGCCTATTTTTCATTTACAGCTCAGGCACATTTAAAAAAAAATAATAATAATCTCCAGAATAAGCTGAGGGGGAAATTAGAAAATAAGAGCCACAGAGGAGGGAGGGAGGATATTTTTTAGCCTCAGGATAAGATGGTTGAAGGGAAAAAATTAGGAGGATACAGGAGAAACGAACGTGGAGGATTTAGTCTCAGTCCTGACTGTAAATGTCTTTAAGGAAGGAGGAGGAAACCCAAACCATTAAATGTCAAATTCTACTGAACTTGACGGGTTGTTTCACAGTTTTCTTTGAATTCATTTAAACATTAAACACGACTGAAACAACTTTGAAGCTCCTTAAATTAAAGTTCATATTCAGATTAAGGTGGAATTAAACATCTGTGGAATATTTTAAGGGGTAAAACAGCTCAGTTTGGTTTTTTATCAGACCCAAGTAAAAACCTAAATGTTGCTTCTGCCTCTGCAGCTGCTCTGCAACTGATTATTAAGAGGCTTTATGAACCTCATTAAAGCAAATAATTAAAAATATCCTGTTAAGTTACTTAACCACTAGCACAGCGTTAACCCTAAGTAGCACAGCATTATTATCAATTACACCTGTCTTTCCTGCTTTGACCTGCCAGAACGTCTGCTGTGAAAAACGTATATTGGTCCTCGTGGCTGCATCCCAGCGTGCAGCCGTGTGTCGTATAAAGCAACGGAGGGAAGGAAAACTGAGGGGACGACAACAGACATTACTCCCTTTACGTCACGTCAGAGGAACCGAATTTCACTTCGTCTTCCGTCCAAGTATTTTTGAGGATTCTTCCTTTGCATTGAAGCTTGAGCTGTAACGCCACATCTCTCCATTAGAGGGCGGTACGGTCGTTGATTCGAAATCTGCTGCGGAGCTAAAAACATCCTGATGGGCATGAAACCTCCTGGTTCAACCGTCAGTACAAAAGATTAACAACTGCATCAGAAAACATCGGGATCTTCCATAAGAAATAATAAAAGTTGAAGGGGCGAGTTTCATGAGTGTGAAGCTAACGATCTTTTTCTGCGACGTGCGCTGCCAACGATTACGATGCTGAGAAAACAGAAAACACAAATCAAAATCAATTTCTTTGTAACTTTAGGAAGAATTCAGAAACGTGTTTCTTTCTCAACTGTGACGACGAAGCTCTGACTCTCTTCTTCTCCATGGCAACGGTAGCTGACGCTCGCTGGTACTGTAGTAAAATAAACACAACATAATTTGTGGGAAATCTACTTCCTCAAAGCTGAAATCCTGACTTTGTAAAATCTACTGTGGAATGGAGCGTTTGTGTTAAGCTAAGATCAAACCGAACACGAATCACCCCCGAGCCTCCTGCTTTGATTCTGCCTCTTAATTCTCCAGTAAAAGACGGCGGCGAGGCGTCCGGGGAGACTGGACTGACTGGAACGTGAACTCCCAGCGCAGCTTGACGCAACAAAACAGAAGAAGAAGATGATGACGCATGAGGCAACAATAAAAACAAGAAAACAAGAACAAGGGTAAAACAGCGCGGGAGATTTGTGGAGGATTGTTTTGGTGCTGACGGTGCAACAAAGTTCGCAGACGCTCAAGAAGAAACGCAGAAGAAGAAGTGACACACTGGATTACATGGAGGATTCATCTCCAGCCGGTTACGTGTTAGCTCTGTGGACTCCCGTGTATTTGTTCCCTCCTGCTGATGATCACACACTTTATTTCCTTAATCAGAGGCACATACACTTCCTCCTCCTCCTCCTCCTCCTCTTTCCTCCTGCTGTTTCTGTTCCCATAATCCAATCTGTTTAACTTCTGCACCTTCATCTTCCTCATTCTCAAATTCACTCGTCCTCGTCTCTGTTCATTATTTGTCCATTTTCTGCCTTTTTACTCTTCATCATTTGTCCTCCTCTTCATCTGTCTCTCCTCACTCCTCTTCTCTCCTCCTCTTAGATGATTTTCTCACTTGTTTCTCCTCTTCATCCTTTCCTTTAAACCACACCTTCACCTCCTCCTTTCCTTCCTTCTTCCTCTCCTCTGTTAAGCTTTTCATCTTCCTTCTTTCTCTCTTTTGAAGTTCTTCGTCCTCCTTCCCTCCATCTCCTCCTCTTTCCCCATCGTCTCTCCTCCTCACTCTTTCTCCCTTCATTTAGCTTCACCTCCTGCTGTTTTCTTTGGCCTCAAGAAGATGAAGGGGAAGGAGAGGAATGGAGAAGAGATGGAGGAAACAAAATAAGGAAAACATAAGGAAGAGAAGAGGAGGAAAAAAATAAGGAGGACAGAAAGAGAAAAGCAGAAAAAGAGATAGAGAAGAAAAGGAGAAGGAAAAAGATGGCAAGGATATGAGGAAAAAGGAGGGAGAACAAGGGGGAAAAGAACAGAAAGCGGAGGAAATAAAGGAGGAATAAAAAGTGAAAGTTTCCAAATATCTGAACTGACCTTTCTGCTGCTGCAGGAAGTTGAATCTGAAATCCATGAAAAAGCCCAAAAGAGGACGGCAGCTGAATCAGCAGGTTTCTTATTGAACGCAGCTAATGAGAATCTGGAAGCATGAACGGACAATTAAAGAAAGAAAAAGAAAAAAGGAAAGGGGAAAAAGAAAAAGGTTCATGAGTCTAATTGTGTTTAGTGAAGCAGCATTTATTTCATAGAACTGCTGCTTCATGGGAAAATGAAAATGAACTAAAGCCTGAGGAGCAGACGTACGACGCTCAGGGTCGGAGCTTCGACTGACTCACTCTTTTACTCCCGTTCCTTTTTTTGCTGCTTCAACAGTTTTTGTAAAAATCTTTTTAAATCTTCATCTGTTACAAGACTGAATTCAACGTTTTGTGAAGTTGACGTATTTGCTCTCATGCTGAGAGTCAGATGAGAAGATCTGGGTGGTTTCCTCTCCCTTGTGTCGGGCGTCTGCGCTCGGCTTAGAGAGAGGGGAGGAGCTGGGAGTAAAGTCGCCGCTCGCTCATGTCGTAAGCAGCACGCTGAGGTGGTTCGGGAAACGAGTTAGGAGGTTTTCTGAGTCAGACTGGGAGAAGAAGCCGGGGCAGACCCAGAACTCGTGTGGCCTCGGGAAAGCGTGGCTGGAGAGAGGGATGTCTGGACTACCTTGGTTGATCTGCTGCCACCGAGACCCGACCCCGGGTAAACTGAAGAAAATGTCTGGATGGATGTATTATAATTAAGAGAGGATTAAGAAACTGGGTGTGCAGATATTTAAGAGATCAAACGATTTACACCATTAACCAAAAAAAAACTCAGGATGAAAGAAAACGATACGGATAAATCAGTTATGAAAATGCAGCTGTACAACATTTCCCCCTGAAGTCTAGAACCCAGCAGAACCGAAAAACTGCAGTGAGGTAGAGAACCAGATCAGGACCAATCAGGACTTCGGCTGCAGCCAAGACAAAACAACTGAAACAATCTGATTTTTACCAGCCGCAGACACGACTTTTGTCTGAAATTCTGTCCCCAAAAGTAACAACACACACACACACACACACACACACACACACACACACACACGGTACGTTTTCCCTCCATCAGCAGGTAAAAAAAATAAAAAAGTGCTTTGATGTCCTTTCCGCATCTCGCAGCAAAAACAGCAACAAGGACCTAAAAACACCTGAAAACTCTTTTCTCATCTGACACACACACACACACACACACACACACACACACACACACACACACTGAAACACACACAGCTGCAACAACAGGGCTGATTACAACAAAGGTGCTGAGCTGAGAGTGCTGACAGGAGACGAGGAGAGCCGGTGAACAGGGATAATACGAGGGAGAGAAGAGGAGGAGAGAGGAGGAGAGGCTGGAGCTGTAACAGGCCAACGCAGGAAAGGAGGGATGAGGGAAGAGAGAGCGGAGACTTTAGGAGAGAACAAGGTGAAGCGGATCGCTGCAGGCGGCTGTAATCAGGGTCCGAGCAGATTGCGAGCATTTGGACGCCACATGCATGGGTTGTTAAACTGTTGGCAGGTGGGACGAGACCACCGGGGGAGATGAACCGTCGTATCCCAGAGAAGGTGAATCACTCCGCTGGGCAGACGTGGTTTCACACGCCTCCTCTTTTCTTCAGGCAAAGACGTCACATGTTCATAACTGGGGTTTTTTTGTCCTTTGAAACTTGAAATGCTTCTGACTTTGTCAAATAGTTTGATAAAGTCTGATCAAACGTAGGAGGTGATCCATGCAGCTGATTACCAATTATACACTTTTCCCATTGGTGGCGTCCCGGAGCCTCTGATCACTGGTGTTTGTGTGGACTTAAAGACCAAGGTTTAATTACTGAGGCTCTGGTGACTGACGTCTGCTGTGACGCCTGAAGCCACGAGACCGGACGCTGTTGCTCACGGCAACACACAGGTGTGACGTTCAGGTGTCACTTTCCCTTTGGAGAGACTGAATGAGTGAGAAGCTCCTGGTTCTGCAGAGACTTGTATCAGACACAGGAAGACACACACACACACACACACACACACACACACACATATATATATCTCTTCTCACCATCACACATTCAATTACTTAGAGTCTATCTCTCTAAACACACACACACACACACACACACACACACACACACACACACACACCAGGAAAAAGCACTTTGTCATTGAAGCAGCAGCTCCGGATGTAATCTCATGAAGGATGTAAGAGCTTTAACTGACCTGCCACTTTCTCTCTCTCTCACACACACACACACACACACACACACACACACACACACACACACACACACACACACAGATCAGACCAGCTCGGCCGGCTGGTTTCGATTCCCACTGATCTACTCTCTGATGCTCCTGGGACGTCGTCAGAAATGGCAGTTGTCATGTCAGCACGTGACCAGCAGGGGGCAGCATCGTGCACCGTCGCTGCTACAGTTTTCTTTGCTCTGATCTCCATATTAACCGTCTTGTAAAACTCCTCAAGCGTCGCCGCGCTGTTCCCGCCCAGGAGTGACTCTGATCTGCCCCCTAGTGGAGCTACACGCAGGCAGACGCGTCATGGCAGGTGTGGCTTCCTGTGTGGGCTGAGGATAATATCTTTGGATCTTGTGTTGGCGTCACTCACGAGGTAAACAGTAGAAACACGTCGTTTACGTTAACGCATTTAATCGTCCACGGCACCAAATCATTCAAACGTCATCAGGGAAAAGCCGAAACGTATTCGTGAGGTCCCCGAGCCGGTCTCGCTCGTCACTGGAGAACTGAACGGCTCGTACCAACGGCCCCACAGCGCACACCACCAGACCCTGGGTCTAAACCCTTAGTCTACGGGGAAACTCAAATATTCAATCTTTACTTTTCACAAACAACACGTCCATCAACAGTGGTGAAGTTTTATTCCCAAACACTGAATGTTTCCCTCGCTCCAGAACACAGTCGCTCCCTGACATTTCATCACTTGGTGAGATGACATCACTTCAACAATAACACTTTGCTCTTTTAATCACAAGGCTGAGTTCTCATTGGATAATCAAACTCTTCATTCTGTCTTTATTTAAAGTGGATGGGACATATTTTAACTAAATAAATAAGGTCATATTCATTAACACTGAGTTATTTTCTTCTTTCCTGATTTTTGGTTTTGATTAGGTTTTGTTATCTGGATCGTTAAATAAATAGGTGTTAATTTGTGTTATTATTATTTATTATCATTTTTAATCACTAAACAGATTCCAATTTAAAAAAAACAGGAGGAAATAAAATCACATTGCAATGTGGTTTGGATTTGTTAATTCACTGAATAAAAAGACGACAGGGAAAAATATTATGACCTGAATCTAAAATGTTTGAATTCTGTCACTTTTAAAGTCAAACAAAAAGAAAAAAAAATCTATTTTTCCAGCCTGAGAATAAAATGTCTGAACAAAACTTCAGAAACTTGGACTTTAAACCAGCAGAGTGAAAGACAAACTGGATTAAAGGATCGTAAAACATTCACAAAGTGAGCTAAAACTCTACAAACACTTTTACTACATGAATATATAAAACATATGAAGTCGTTCAAGGCTACAAAAAGCCTGAATCATCAACAGCAACAAGGAGAGTCGTCAGCTGCTCCGTCCGAACAAATCAATGAACATCAACACAACATGAACATGAAGAAAATGATTTGCCTTTAAACTCGTCCTGCTGCTTCTGGTTTGATCTTAAATCGGAGTTTCTGACTCGCAGTGAAGAGGAACATGAAAACTAATTTAACTCATTAATAATAACTAACAGCTAATTTAACCTCGATTTAACTCGTCTCTTTGTGCTTTGAATGAATTGAACTGAATTAACTGTCGTTTAAAGAACTATGTACACGACGACACTGACTCCACTCGGCTTCCAGTTTCTCATCCTCTGATAAAGAAATAAACTCAGCTCCCCGTCTCTTCCTCCTCTCCAGCTCCCACTGATCAAACACGTCAAAAATCACTTTAAATACTCGGATCTCTTTTTGTGATCTAACTACATTCTCTGGAAATTTCATTTTTTTGAATAAAGGTTTAAATGCTGTTGAAATTTTGTCATTATTTTTGTTGAAATTTGACTAAAACAATCGACTATCAGAATATTTGCTGATTATTTTCCTGTCGATCAACTGATCAATTAATCGTTTCAGGTCTGATTTGCTTCTGTGATGAGAAGTTTATTCAGGAAGCAGCAACTCAGCTACAAACAAACTGAATTACTGCCTCAGCTCTAAATTACAGCTCTTTTATTTATTAGGACGTAAAATAAAACCTTGTCTCTGACATTTTAACCTCTTCCTTCCTCCTTTACAACAGAGAAATTCAAGTATGAGAGACTGACTGAAAAGTCTTAAAAGCTTTAAGACTCCTCCTTCTCCTCATTTTCCAAACGTAAACGCACGAAGAGGAGACCAGGCGATATTAGGAAACATGGAGAAACACAGATTATGATGTTTTCACTCCTTCTCACTCTTTGTCAATGTGACTTAAACGAGACTAAATCACCGAGACGAAGGCGTCCGGAGGAGAAACATCTTAAATCTGCCCTCAAAGGTTTTTTTTAATCTTCATCCTCATGTTTTTCTTCCTCCTTCAAAATGGCCGAGTCTTAAAAACCTACGGAAACACGGCCGTGAAGTTGAAGTGGGTCAGGCAAATTAGGAAACATGGAAAAAGCGACTCCATGACCGGCGGCTGTAAACATGTCAGCTCGGAGACGAGCGGCTGTTCCTCTGAGGAACGTGTTGGTGAAACGATCGGCCCGACACTTGACATTTGGCTTTAAGGTGTTTCATCCTCTCTCACATAACTCAGGCTAACACTAACATGAAAGGGAGTCTACAAACTTCCTCTGGACGAAGAAGAAGAAAGAGAAGCCCTCTTTTTAGCTCTCTACAGTGATGAGTGGTGTAGTGAGAGGATGACAGGAAATGGAAATCAGACTCTAGTGTAGTGGAAAAGGCTGTTTTTCATTCTAACGCAGCCTGACGTGGTTTCAACGTCACGTTTTACCCAAAAAATCACGACGTTAACTTGTTCGTAAAACTTGTGCTACTCTCCCAGAGGAGCTGGATTATTGTGGAGGATTATTTTAAGCCTGAAACATTCATTTTGTTTTTCTGTGAATATACATTTATAAAGAAATCATCAGATCTTTCACCTGACGACTTAAATTTATCAGATTTTATCACTCGTGAGACAAAAACAACAAACAATCTTCTTATTTGAAGGTAAATGTTCGTGTGAAGCTATGATACGTTATCTGTGTCCCTGCTGTGGCATTATGGGAACTGTAAGGGGAAGTTTGGCCGTAAGAAAACGACACCACAGAGGAGGAGGAGAGAGGGAGGCTGACATTTAACAGAGGTTGATAGAAGACGGTTTATCTGCAGGATTTGTGCGTTTTTGTGAAATCTAAACAGTGTCGTTCATTGTTGAGTTTATCAGAGGTGACTGAGAAAAGAAGCCGAGCAGCTCGTCAGAAACTAAATATTATCCTCCCCTCCCTCCCTC
>NW_019521513.1:59932-61988 GCF_002814215.2 Seriola lalandi dorsalis | reverse complement strand
CTGCAAGTTTCTACCTCTGATTTCATCCAGTAGCTAAACTGTGGATTTACAAACACTCTCATGGCTCAGGTTGTTAGAGACCAGATTTAACCAAATATTAAAAATATGCAGCTCAAACCTCTTCAGAGATTATCATCAAAAATGACAAACACACATTTATGACATTTTACAATCACTTCTGAATCCATTAATATTTCTCAGTGTTAGATTTCCTGTTTAAAGCGATGGCTGCTGTAACTCAGACAGCCACCGCTCAGGCGAACACACACACAGCGCTCCACAGGTGGACAGATGTTTCTGCGGAAGTTTTTCAGTTTCAAACTACAGATTTTTGAGGCTCCATCAGCTGCTGGACGTCGTGGCACCTCCTTCTCTTCCTCTCGCCGCGAGCAGAGCGGCTGAACGCCGACGAGTTTGTGATCTTCACGAGCCGGAAAATCTGATTCAGAAATCGGTTGAAGCGAGATTCTGTCAGGAGTCCTGACGTGGGTCTGGTGCTTCGACGTGTCATTGACCTTTGTGCCGTTCAGTTGCTCATGTTCTGCTTCATGAGTGGCACAGAGACTACAGCCTCATCAAAGCCTCCAGGATCAGAGGAAATGACACCAGCTGCTGCAGCGTCACGTTACTGTGAATATGAACCAACTCTGAGTCTGTTTTTATTCACAGCAACAGTCGCTGTCGACCTGAGGAACGAATCCAAGGGTTAAATCTTCTTCACATGGTGTTTCACATGCTTTAACCGTCCTGTTATTTACTTCATGTGAACACAGGGGAGTCAGAGCTGACGCTGAGCCGATCATCCTGACCATAGAAAACAAAGCAGAGGAGATGGTTTGTGATATGAGTTTCCTGTTTGCTGTTGATTTGTCGGTGCTGCTTCAACTTTTTTCGACTCTCTGGCAGAAAAACTCCCACTGCGGGAAACGAATGAATCCCTGTTCTTCGATGCTTCTCCACCAGCAGTGAACAAACGGATCAATGAACGTCTCGGCGCAACAACAGCTTGTAACGTTTGCTCCACTTTGATACGTGTCGTATTCGAACCGTTTCCTCTCCCGCAGGCCGGGCAGTGTGTCCGCCTGATCAGAGCAGGTGGACGGCAGCAGCCTGTGGTGAGTGGCGGGAGGCGTTTGATGGATCAGAGGCAGCTGGTGGTTGTAGAGGGGGAGTAACGCCACACTGCTGCCTCGTTAACATACAGCCCATCGCCGCTGCCCGGCTGCCGACGCAGCGGTAGCCGCTCGCTGTCTGAAAGCACCTTCAGGACGGTTTCTGTAGTTGCCACGGTGAAACAGGAAACTGCGACAGCGAGGTGAAACTAGAATGACCTCCTCATGGTTTTCTGCCTCCGCCACTCAGAGTAGTTTGATATAAAATATGAACCATTTGTGTGAAATTTTGTCACAACTGCTGCGTGAAATCTTTTTGTAAAGTCACACTGACCTTAATGTTTGAACTTTGACCCCCAAAATCTAATCAGTTTGTCCTTGAGTCCTAGTGAATATTTCTGCCAAATTTGAAGAAGTTTCATCAAGATTTTACTGAGATATCGTGTCCAAGAGAATGAGACAGACGAACTGACGACTGAAGACTCTGTGTCTCTCCTTGTGTTCACACGACTTCACTGCTCAAACAGAATCAGAGCAGCTGCTGAACACGGCGCAGCGTCCAGCAGCTAAAGAGCCAGACATTTCCCCCAGGAGCTGGAGGAGACCAAACACAGGGCTAAAAGAGCGGGAACGCTGGGCGTAGATTCATCAGGTGACACAAACCAGACTCACCACGAATCATCATGTTGCTCTGTAACTGCTGCAGGAGGAAATAAGCAGCTGTTTCACATTACCTCCTGATGTAATCAGCTCAGTGTGGTCTAGAATATAAAATAATATTAATATAATAATAGAACTCGGACCATTACACTTCAGCGTCACATCACTGTGTCTCACCGTCAGTAGAAAGGCGCCTGGGAGCTGAAGTAGAGCCTCTGCGTTTGGGAGGCAGGGGGGGTGAGCGTGGACAGAGAGGAGAGGGGAGAGAGGGGAGAGAGGGGAGA
>NW_019521513.1:57043-59912 GCF_002814215.2 Seriola lalandi dorsalis | reverse complement strand
GGAGGAGGAGGGAGGCAGGAGGGGAAGGCCCTGCCGCTGCAGGTCAGAAGCCCGGGGCTGGTGGCGGAGGGGATGGCGAGCGGCGGAGAGGTGCTGCTGGGAGAATCACCGGACGCTCCGCTCAGGAAGGACGAGTCTGCAGGAGAGGAAACAGAGAGAGAGAGAGAGAGAGGGGGAGAGAGGGTGAGACAGGGATGCTTTTGACTGCTGAGGGTATATTTAATAAATCATACATGTTCACCTTCACCCAGCACGGCTGCACATACATGAACCAAAACCATCACATTAGTCAGATCATCCGTCTTTAGTGTCTTTTACCATCAAAATGTTTCAATTTCATCACAAAATAACACAAGAAAATTGACAATTTTGCCGTTTTTAAAAGAAAGTTGTTGCCAGTTTAGTCGTTTTGGGCCAAATTCAAAGAAAAAAAGAAGAAGAAGAAGCACCTGAGATCCTGGAAGAAGCGAGGCAGCGGCAGATAAAAGACAGAAGGGAAAAGATAGACAGGAGCTGTGGCTGAAAATGGAGGCAGTTTAATCTCGATCAGGAGCTGATAATCAGTTCCCTCTGGAGCTGATGAAAAATAGATGCAGTGTAAGAGCCTGATTAAAAGCGTCCACCACAGGGCGGACTTCCAGCAGCACAGCCACTCCCCCGTCATTCCTCTCTGCGCTTTCAGAGTAACATCCCTCGTCCAAAAAAACATTTTTAATTGCGTGCGGGTCGGCTGGCGGTCGCCGCTTCGCAGCACAGGGACGCGAGAAAGCTGCAGCCGCACAGACGTGATTCCTGCGAGTCAATTAAGAAAAGCATTTTAACCGAGAATCCTGTTTCAGCCTCCTCCTGCTCTGAAGTGACCCACTTTCTCTCTGTGGTTTTTATTTCCTTTTCATACGGATGTGAAGACTCTGAGTCCCACTTCTATCTGCGCCGATGGTGAATTCATGCTGCACTTAAGCTCCGGCCCCCAGAGACGCAGCAAAGCTCAACTCCTGTAGTATTTCAAACGGATGATGTTCAGGAGGGAAAGCTGAGGGACTCAACAGCTGTGTGTTACAAAGAAAGGCATGATGGGGGATTGTGTCCGTCTCAAACAGGAACTTCAAGCTCACAGCGAAAACATGTCGGCACATAAAAGTGGATCAACGATCAGCAGGTTTCCAGGGTTCAGATTGATGGACAGCTCTTCATGGGGTGGATCCACTGAGCGACAAGGAGCATGATGGGATTGAGAAAAACGATGCGTCCACAGTGTAAAATGCAAACTACAATAACAAAGCAGCAAATCTCTTCTTCTTCTTTCCTGTTCCCCTGCAGAGTCTCAGCTGACAACTGAACAAATAAACACCTGTTCGATCGCAGCTCATAAAACCTCACCTGAGGGCGGCGGTACAGGTTGACGTAGCCTCCGTGACGTCACCCACAGGTTTCTGAAGAGCAGATTAGAAGCAGAGTGAGCTGCTCCACCATCGCCATCTTGGCACTCCAAGATAATCCAAAAATGGGCGAAGAAGGGCCGGTTTTTACTCCACCTTCCTGTTCTTTCGGAGCGAACAAACCACTTCTTCTTCTTTTGTTTTCTCGCGCTAAGTGTGGCCGTCTCATCGTCTCATGGTGCAGACTGAAGAAGACTTGTACTCGCAGCATTAACACAAACATTTTCTTCCTTAACTCCATTAAACCACGTATTTACTTCTGCAGTGAATGAGTTTGTGATGCAGATGTTTAAATGCAGGTGACTGGAGTCCTGATGTCTGTGTGGAGACAGCAGGCCGTTGCTCTGCAGGTAACCTTTGTTTTCAAATATCTCTGTTCGACAGGAACTCCTCGAAGGCTCTGAGAGACGCTGGCTGCAGGCGGCGATGTGATTGACTCAGAGGGAGATCCAGATGGCACCGGTTCAGATTCTGACAGCTGCTACAACACAGTTCAGACAACATGCGACACAAACTGGCTGCCACACCGCTCCCTCTGTGAGAATCCAGTTTTCCTTCAGCAGGCAGGGTCCTGGACTTCCTGTCAGTTAAATGAGTCCACAAACTAAAAGACTCAGATAAAAGAATAAACTTAGTTTATTCCTATCATTATATCATTTTACTTTTGTGCTGTTTAATTTCCTTTATCTGCATCATGTAAATGAGAAAGACGAAGAAACAATTATGTGAATGTGAATAAATTATGATGTTAGATTGAGAACGGTTCAGGTTGCTGAGCCAAATGAAAACAATTAGAGTGTTTTATCTAATCTCCTCCTACAGTATCTACAGTCAGTGGCTTCACATCATTAACTCCACATAAAAACCTGCCATTAAAACTGAGCAGAAGGTCTGGTTTATTATTACACTGCACTAACAACAGTCGACTCTTTCAACGTCTCTGCAGCAGAGTGAACAATATAAACTGCAGCACAGTTCAAACAGTCCCTCTGTCAGAGAGCGTGACGTCTCCTGAACACACCTCTCAACATCACAGCTCTGTGTTTCCATGCCAACGTCCAGCCGGCAAACATGATCACCTACATGTGCTGTGTCTTTAAAAGGTAAAGTGAAGTGAAGTGAAAAGATTTGAAGAAAAATGAAGTGATGAGAAGAGAGTTAAAGTGAATTGAAGCAA
Organism: Seriola lalandi dorsalis; assembly: GCF_002814215.2. Classification (NCBI taxonomy): domain Eukaryota; kingdom Metazoa; phylum Chordata; class Actinopteri; order Carangiformes; family Carangidae; genus Seriola; species Seriola lalandi. The sequence goes on along the minus strand of NW_019521513.1, from coordinate 57,296 downwards.
ACTGAAGTTAAGTTAAATAAAATGAAGTGAGGTTTAGAGAAGTGAAGTGACATAAGATGAACTTAAGTGTGATGCAACGAGGTGAAGTGAGATGAAGTGACAATAAAATATGTGATGTTATGTAAAGGGAATTTGCTGAAGTGAAGCTGAAATCAAGTCCAACATCCAGCTAGTAAACATGATCACTTTTTGTGTGTGTGTGTGTGTGTGTGTGTGTGTGTGTGTGTGTGTGTAACAGTACCTAGGTTCCACA
>NW_019521513.1:51772-56810 GCF_002814215.2 Seriola lalandi dorsalis | reverse complement strand
CATGAAGAGAAGTAAAAAGCAAGTAAAATTAAGTGAAAAAGTGAAGGCAAGTGAAGTGAGGTGAAGTAAAGTGAAGTGACGTAAGATGAACTTAAACATGATGAACTGAGGTGAAGTGAGCTGAAGTGAAAGGAGTTGGCGTGAGGAGCACAACAATAAGTGATGTGATGTTCAGTAAAGTGAAATTGCTGAGGTGAAGCTGAAATAAAGTAAGTTGAGGTGAGGTGAGATGAAGTAAACTGAACTGATTAATCATCTAAATGTTAAAATAAAGCTTCTTGAATCTCTGCTCACATTAATCTCCATCTCATCCTTCTGCCTGTGTAAGTGTGTTTGCAGTGTGTTGTTCTGCTGTCGTATAAAAACACTAGTTTAAATGTGTGATTGTGTATTAGGAGTTGTGTACCTTGTACAGGAGCAGCAGTTTTCCGTCCTGCCCAGGTGTGGAGTACAGGTGGTACTCGGGCTGGGACCAGTAGTTTTTGCGGCAGTAGAAGTCGAGCAGGCTGACGGCGGAGCCGATCTGACTCTGCTTCAGCGACAGCATGCTGGTGGGGGAGAGGGGAGTGCCGGGAAACAGGGGGAACACATACCTGTCCAGGTCGTCTGCTGACACAGAGACAAACACAGGATTAGCATTAGCGCTCATTACTACAGTGTGAAGATGTTGAACTGAACTGGAGTCTAATAACCCAAACTTTTTACTTTACCACAGTTCATTAAAAACTGTCATTAAAGTCTGATATCTGATGTTAACGAGCTCTTCAGCAGAACTATCACCAGTTATCTGCTCAGTCAGAAAACACGACTCAGCTCCTCTTTATCTGTCTTTACGTCTCCATTACTCCTTAAACCTCGCTCTGAGTTCATCCAGAGGCTTTATCAGCATTTTAACAGTGTCTTCAATTACATCAGTGTCAGATCCACATCAGTGAAACAGATTTTGTTTCATAAAAATCTGCAGTAAAAAACAGTGATCCTGGTTGTAATGACTATGTGTGAATAAAGACGTGTCAGAAACGCACGAGCTGCTCGTCACGACTGTGCAACCGTCCTTCAGGCAACATCAAGTCTCGTCACATTAGCTGAGAGTAAACAAAACACTTGAGCTGCTGTAATCACCATGATGAATGAAGGAAATTAAGCTGAGGAGTGGATTCATTAGCAGATCCGTCTGTCGACACGTCAAACACATAATCATGATTTCATTTTTCAAAACATTTCTGTCGATCAGTCTGGACTCAATTATCAATAATCACAGAGTGAAGACTTTTGTAAAAACGAGAGATTTCAGTTTGTGTGTGTTTAAATCTCTCCCTGCTTTAAACCTTCACCCGTCTGTCCAGCTCGCTCCACCTCTCAATCCCTCTCTTATCTCCTCTATGTTTCCTACTCCATAAGTAAATCTTTAATTCCTTTTCCCTGGAGTCTCTCTCCCCCTTATCTCTCATCTCTCCCTCCCTGATTCTCTCTTTCTCGTAGTGGTACATGGGAGTGCAGTGGAGTCTCTTTCCTCTCATAAATATTTTACAGTCCATTTGTGGGAGAGTTAACTGTAAAACTTTTCTCATTTTCAGAAATGACTGTGGGCGTCAGGAAGCTGGAGTTTTGCTTTATCACCAGATTAATATCGCGGCTCTATCAATATTACCAGTGAGACCTGATGAATGCGGTTTGAAATTTATAAGACAAAACCTGCTCAAAGTTGCAGGATAAAAAGTGTCCTAAAGGAGTTTTTTAAATCGAAACAACTGGACTAGGTTGTTTGTCTGTGAAGACGTTTCACCTCTCATCCAAGAGCTCACCATCTTAAATTAAACATCAGGCTTTTAGAGGCTTCGCTCTCCTGATGTGGACTTCATTAGAAAGCCTGAGGAGGTCCAGGAGATGTTACTGTGTCCAGGCTGTGATGACTCTTCACTTTTCTCTGTTACACTTAAAAACACTGATTTGAAAAAAGAAAAACTTGACTGGAGACAAAATGTCTCGAGTTGAAGAGAAAATGTCACCTGGGGTATTTGTCATAATATCATGACATGTCATTACATCCATACACCTACTAACTGTTTCTAGTGTGTTTCAGTAACCAAGCTTTACTTAGATAGATAGATATCAGTAAAACTCCTGTCGGCCGTTTGATGATGAAACAGACAGAAGTGGAAAACTGTGGAAATGTGGAGTAATGAGGAGCAGAGCTTCAGGCTGCTCAGCTGTGTCTACAAAGGAAATGCTGATTCTGCTCCACATGAACATGATCGCTGATCATTAATATTCTCATTTACACTGACTGAAGAGCGCCTTCACTTTCACACTGTGAAAACCTGAGAGGAAGAAAAGTATCTGGGCATCGCTGGGACATGTGCCACAGCTGGGCAGCTGTTTCCTGCAGCTCCCAGTAAAGCAGTGTGAGGCTGAGGTAACAGGTCTCATGTTTATTCAGTAACATTACAGGTTATTTACTGTTGAAGGAAGAAAACCACGTCAGACTTTGTTTTATCTGTTAGATACTGTGCCACATGTTCAGCCTGATCTGATGTTTGTTCTGGACGTTGTGTGGTTTTGTTTGCTGCATTTTTTCGCTGAATAGTGACAGATGCATTTCAAATTAAATGATCAACCTGCTGTTGATTTAATCTGTTTAAATTCCTGATTCACTTGAACGTGTGACGTCGGTGGTTAAAAAACAGTTTAATTATGGAAAAAGACTCAAAAGTAGAAAATTTAATTTAAGTTTGGACCAAAAAGACATATGTACAATTATGATATAAATAATTATATAATATAACCATTAAAATATAACATCCCTCACCTCAGCTCAGTATTGGTGTTTTTCATGTTGTCAATTTTCAATTAATTACAGTAGTTTTTTTATGTATCTGATTCTTTTACAGTTTTATGCTTATAGGTTATTTGCTGAACGTATTGATTCTAAAGATATTTTTATTAATTTTATGTAAAACAACAGTTTAGTGGATTATCAGAACACTGGATTAATGTAATGTCTCCTCCTCACCTCCACCTGCTCCTGGGTAGAAGGGGCTCCCCAGGCGCGGCGGCAGGGACACGGGTCTCAGTGGAGAGCATCCGTCCTCCCCTCCTCCCATCATCCCTCCATCGTTCCTGTGCAGAAGATACGTCCCGTTCCCTCCTCCTCCATCTCCTCCTCCTCCTCCTCCTGCTGCGTTGTTCCCCAGGTACGCCCGGCCGTTGTACCTCCTCCCGGCTACACTCACGTCTTTGACGCCCGCCGGTTTGGCCAACGTCACCTCCACGGTGGCTCCGTCGATCTGGGCCCCGTTCATCAGACTCAGCGCGGTGACGGCGTCCTCGCGGCAGCGGTAGTGGATGAAGGCGTAGTCGGTGAGCTTCTTGACGCGCTCCACCGAGCCGGGTTTGAAGCGGGAGAACTCCTGACGCAGAGAGTCTTCACTGGTGCTCAGCATCAGGTTACGCACCTGCAGCAGAGGACACACAGACACAAAGACATTTATCTGTGTTAACCAGATGCACAACGCAGAACATCTGTGTTATTAACACAACACATCTGAACATGAAGTTTACCAACATCTGTCTGTGATGTCTTCATCTGATTTGAATGATTTCCTCTGACTGTCTTTGACCTTAATTTAACCAGGATCTTCTGTGAGATCAGATTCTTATTCTGGTGCAGAGCCAACGTTCATGAAGGAAGGAGGGAGGACCAAGACAAAGTTCCTCTACAGTCAGACTGAACGAGGCCTTTTAATGAACTCAACATTTAACAAAAACACTAAAATAACAGCTGCTATATTAAGTCTCTGATGTCCTCTGAGAATCACTGGAATTTCCTGACTCCTTCTTCTTCCTGTTCAGCACCTCTCACATCTCCCTGCTCGCTCCACACTGAGCCCACACTCAAGAGTTTGATGACCTGCTTCAGAGCATCTCCAAATCACAGGAAGTTGTGCTTTTTTCATCGCTGGCAGATTCGCTGTGGATCAGTGCAGCAGTCCACACACACACACACACACACACACACACACACACACACACACACACACACACACACACACACACGCGCGAAAAACTGAAGGCTTTCTTTTTTTTACCACTGGACCTCCCGGGCTAAAAATACTCCTACACACAACTGAGAGGTGCTTTTAGGTTTGTATTTGTTGCCCTCAGATCACATCTCAGCCTTTCAGAGTAAAAGCCTCCATGGTAATTGATCCCCTGGAGGGAGTGCAGCTCCTGCGAATCTCCTCCCTGCTGCTCGGCTCCCGCTCACCTTTGATCTGAACAAGGCTGCAGAATATTTCAGAGGCCTCTTCCTAAAAGTGCTGACCTTTGGCTGCAGAGCGGCGCAGCAGGGAAGTGGAGGAGACGCAGAGGCAGAATTAAAGGCTTTACTAAGTTTTTACATCGGGCTGCAGTGGGATTCTGCAGGACATGAACTGCACAGCTTTAATACAGAGACACTGTCTCAGTGGCTTTAAATCCTCCTCTGCCTCGTTTCACCTGAATCACCTCACAGTGTCTGTGACATGATGAGTTTCTTCATAGGTGATTATTTTGTGATAGAAAAAATCTACACACACACACACACACACACACACACACACACACACACACAGGTATACGTACATAAAGGACTCTGACGCGCTGCATGACCTCTTCATCCACGTCTTTCTCCGGCTCGGCCCAGTCCACCTGGATGGAGTGACCCCACAGCTGGAAGGTTCCTGTTAAACACAGGGTCACAGCGGGGTCACAGAGGGGTCACAGCGGGGTCACAGAGGGGTCACAGAGGGGTCACGACATCACCTACGTACTGGACTCTGGTTTCCAATAGTCTAGGGTGGCAGCAGAACATCCGACACACAGGGATGGATATCACTAAGACTGTAACGCTGCTGCTGCTTTTAACGCTTGTCTTATTGGAACTTTTTGATACTTTGTAAGAGAAAAAAGAATTAAGAACTGGACTAACATTGCTTTAGAGAGAAGATGCGTCTGCTCTGTCCAGGTTACTCTCTCTCTCTCTGTCTGTCTGTCTCTC
>NW_019521513.1:50355-51347 GCF_002814215.2 Seriola lalandi dorsalis | reverse complement strand
CTCTCTCTCTCTCTCTCTCTCACAACACATACCTGTTTATTTGAATATAAAGCAGGAGGTGGTCAATCGAGACGCATTTTAAAGCAGGTGTGAACTGATGAACCGATCACTGTGATCGGGTCACTGAAGACATGTTAATGCAGGTCTGAACGGGGCCCGGGGGGCCCTCATGAGGGCCCTACAGGTGCTGGGCTAAGGGAGAGTTCAGTGGCCCCTGCAGAGGAACTAGATTCACTCTCTCACGGTTCCGATTCCTGGAAAAGTTCCCGTGGCTGTGGATTGATCTGGGCAGGGACGCGCTCGCTGCTCATGCTGAACAGCGTTCTGCTGTTTACAGATACAATAAGCAGACGCAGAGAAAAAAGTGCTTGTGGCTAATCCAGTGGAATTAAACATTATAAATCAATGCGCTACATTACAGTGATGCAGATTTTCAATACTGCCTCACAGCAGTCCTGCTCATTGATTTACAGCAGTGCACACAGTGGACTGATAGTGCAGAGGTGTTCAGGTCAAACCTCTGCTGGTTTATCAATCACTATTTTGTCACTGTATCACCATCCATACCAAGAGGCCGGACGCTTCACGGCACTTTATTCTAAAGCTCTGCTGCTGAAATGACCGACTTCTCTTCCTCTACGTCAGTCTTTCTCTGGTCAAAGAGAAAACAGCCGTCTATCAGCAGCTGTCGTTTGCAGACTGGAGGTCAGTTTCCTGCTGACGTGACTGTGTGAAAAACAGGAGCAAATCCTCACAATTAACAACCTGTAACTCGGGATCGTTTGGTGTTTTTGCTGAAGAGAATGATTTGTATTAGACTGGGTTAGTTTCAGCTGGGTGTTCCTAATAAACTGGTCTCTGAGTGTATCTGAAGTCACACGGTTAAACTCCCCTGCAGACGTTTTGTGTTCTACCTCCCTCTGCTGGACAAAGACAGGAGCAGAGTGTGTGTGTGTGTGTGTGTGTGTGTGTGTGTGTGTGTGTGTGTGTGT
>NW_019521513.1:47499-49793 GCF_002814215.2 Seriola lalandi dorsalis | reverse complement strand
CACACACACACACACACACACACACACACACACACACACACACAGTAATTAGAGGGAAGCATGTAGAAGACGTGTGTGGAGACAGCTGCTGAGTCGTCCTTTGAGGATAGAGAACGTTTTTGATATGTTAAATTACTGTCATTACTGTGAAGTCACAAACATCATGTTGTTGTTGATAATGAGGAGAAAAATACTGTGTGTGTGTTTTCTAAGGGTGGGGTGTGTGTGTGGGGGGAGGGGGGTGTATACCTTCTTCATCTCCTCCATGATCTCGTCCTTCCTCTTTTCTTTGGGGATGGAGCCGACGAAGAGGCGGCAGTTGTCCAGACTCACACACACTCCGATGAACTTCCCCGGTCGGATCTCGTAGTTGTCCAGCATCTGGATGGCTCTCTGAGCGGCTTCTCTGGACCACAACCAATAACCACCAATACTTCATCAATCATAATCAAGCCTGTATAACCGATCATCAGTGATATGTCGGACAGAACGAAGCCGCTACCTGTTGGTGTACATGACGAAGGCGTAGCCGCGGTTCTCTCCGCTGAACTCCATCATCAACCTGAACTCGTAGATCCTGCCCGCCCTCTCAAACAGAGGCACCAGCTTGTCTTCGTACATGTCTCTGGGAATCTTCCCCACGAACACCTCACAGCCCCGCGGGGGGGGCGGCCCCTCCCAACCTGGAGCGCACACACACACACACCTTTTATGGATCCATCTTTAACAGGGATTCACAAAGACATTTCAGTGTCTGATGAAATGAATCCTAGTGAACAGGGTCAAGATGAATTCATGTTGTCTGACCATGAGTCTGTGTGTGAAACTGTCTCAGTCCAGCCTGGGTTTTCACAAGTTTGACTACATGAGAGGAAACGTACTAATCAATATCATTCTCACTGTTTTCTCTAAATTATTAACCAGGCAGTGATTCTGCATGTGACATTCTGAATGTCTCATTGGACAGATAAGTAACATGACCCGGGGTCGTCTCTGTTTGTCGTCAGCAGCTTTTTCTTAGAGCTTCATTTCTTCTTCTGTCTGTCCCAAACTAACTGACCATGTTCATTTTTAGGTGTTTTTTGTCGACTTTCAGCAGATCACACGTCTCACTGGGGAGTTTATTACTTCGGTTATTAATCGTTCTAATGCAGCTGATTTCCCAGAAGGCCATTTTAATCAGATACTCATCATCCCACAACGATTGGACGACTGTGTGTGGACGCAGGTCTGTCAGAAACACTACACACACATTTTTCCATAATCTGTCTGTCCATAAATAGTCTGATATTAATACTGAGCTGAATACTGATCAGTCAATCACCAAACAAATGATTAATTATCATTAAAACTAGTGATTCTTTTTTCAGCTTCAGTATAAAGTCATGCAGATTCCATTCATTGTTCATGGCCTCACACACACACACCTGGCGGGGGTCCGCCGTACTTCCTCTGCCCGTTCTCCTGCACCATGTTGTAGCCCGTCTTCTCCATCAGCGCCAGCAGAGCCATCTCCTTAGCGCAGGACGCCTTGAACTCGTCCTCGCCCATCAGCGGACTGACTTTACCGGAGTCTCCCTCCATGTCTCCGTCTGACTCTCTGTCACCGCCTATCCAGCAAACGTTACAGTCAACCGTCTGTCTGCACATTCATATGGTGATATAATGGTCAACGCTACAGGGGGATGATGGTTGGACCACCAACAGCTACAAATGACTGACTTGTGAATTTAAACACGAAACAATCAGCCTTCAAGTGTAGGGAAATATAAATTAATCAGTTAAGACAAACTCTGCATAGTAAATACAAATTACCAATAACAAGAAAACTGTGACCTGTGAGTTGTTTCTTGCCTGAGTTACTACTTCTTGTGATTAACATGCAAATGAACGGACAACTAATTTAAAATCAATTAATTAAGTCATTCCCTGTTTTCAGCTTCTCAAACGTGAGTCTGCATTACTTACTGTATCTCCCATAATTATACTTTAATTTATATTGAATATCTGGTCAGACAAACCTGGCAAATCAATATTTTATTACTTGATACTTAACAATTAATAGAAAAAGGTTACCAGTTACTACAGCTGAACTTTAAATTGACTTTATTAAGACATGGAGTTCTAGTAAAGACATCCTTGTTTCATTTCCCAGATCCTATTTAAGAATCATTTTATCCAAAACAAGTGACAGAAAACTATGGTGAAGTACTGGATATTACAGCTACACAACAGCTACGTGTCAAGATTAAACTGCATTTCTAAAAACATCCACCGCTTTTATCATATTTGAG
>NW_019521513.1:32729-47100 GCF_002814215.2 Seriola lalandi dorsalis | reverse complement strand
TAGCAACAGTAGCAACACTAATGTTAGCTTTCTAACCGGTATGTCTAAGATATTAATATATCCAAGTGGTAAAAACGTCCACAAAATAACACAACCAGCTAAAAGCTAGCTGCCGTTAACTTAGCTAATATTTATGCTAGCGGCTCTATAGCGAAATAACGGTAACATTAGCTTCCCCGCAAAACTTCCTCCAGCCGTTTATCAAGCCAACGGTTAACTTGTTAGCTAACTACGCCGAAACAAACCTCTCACCGGTTCTGTCTCTCGCCATTTGTCCTCAGAGTAAAACGTTTTCTTCTTAACCGGAATAAAATCTCAAACAGCGACACTTCATAGAAAATGTTGTGCAGTTCAATTAAAGGTTCGTCGGGGAAAAAAAACTCCTCACCTGTCAACCTGTCAACAACCTGCCAACTTCTCGAGATTTTGATTGACGTGAAGCTGATCCCGTCTGAGCCAATCAGCACGGGCGTCTTGGACACAGGAGGCGGGACAACATGTTGTTACGTTCCTCTTGTAAAATAAAATAAAATAAAATAAAATAAAATAACACATCCAATCAAACTGAAATTTAATGAGTAAGAAAAAAATAAGAATAATAAAATAAAACGAAAAAATTTAATAAAATAAAACAAAATATAAAGACAGTTAAGTTAAATTTATGATAAATCAAATAAACAGAAATAAACTAAAATAAATAACTGAGTAAGACTAACATAATAAAATAAAAATGCAATAAAATAAGAATTAAATGCAATATGATTAATAAAATAAATTTAAAAAAAAAAGGAGAAATGCAATAAAATAAAGTAAAACAGAAGACATGAAAAAAAGTAAAAATAATTAAATTTATAATGTTGTAATGAGAAAAAAAAATCCGAGACTCTCAGAAAAATACAATCTTTATTAGACTCGGGTCATAAATGTACATTTTCAATTATTATTCTCATGTGTAATTTGCACAGTGTTAGACTGCAGACCTCCACGGACCGCAAACTTTACGACGCCATCCATATGAGGAAGGGCAGCAGGACGGCCAGCAGGGTGGCGTAGGTGCTCACAGCTCTCAGGTAGAGCAACAGACACGCCCCTAGCACCGCGGTCACCTTGGCAACACGCCGGCTCAGCAACAGCTTCCTCACAGTCTTGCAGAACTGATGAAGAGGAGAGAAAAAAAAAACACATTTAACAGCTGATAATCCATGTCAACGAGGGGAAATTCTTCCTCGAGAAGTAAACTGGAATAAAATATGGTGATAAAGATTATGTTACTTATATAGTTCCATATTATAGTTCCACAATCATAAAAAGAAACTGACTTAAACTTACTCCAGATGCACCTTTAGATACTTTTACTATCTGTTTTTGCCTCTTGTTTCTTGTCTTTTGTTCTCTGGTATCATCTGGTTTGTTTTCTGTCTTCATGCCCATCTGTTTATCAATAAGAATAAATCCATGATTTTCCGACATGTTTAACCCTGGAACAGAGTTTAAAGTCAGAACCATAACTAACCACTAGATGGAGTAGTTACATCGTCTTATTATCACTGACATTTACACACAGTGATGAATGAGCTTCATTTCCTGCTTCAAATATGTTATAAATCAAAACTTAATAAAGAGTCTATGGAGCATTTATTCATTAGCCTTCCACACTGAGGGTGTAAACATGTTATTCTACTGGGTGATATACAGTTACAGCAAAAAAGAAATTGTTAAAGGTCAGGGGTGATACAAGGTCACATGTTATTCCTCTTTTATCTAAACTGGTTTATATGTATATATATATATATATATATATATATATATATATATATATCTTTATTGTTATTATTACAAATCATTGTTTTTTTCTGATAACCTTCTGGCCCATCAAATGTCAGATATGATAACAAATACTAGTCAGAGCCAAAAGCCTTAAAAGAGCTATATGTACATGTTTGCTAGTGCTACATAGCTAGTGTTAGCATTAACAGCTGTTTACTAGCTGAGGTTATAATGCGTCCTCTGAGCAGCTGCTCGGTCAGGGCAGACTGGGGACTACAGTGACTTGGGCCAGGGCTAGCTGGTTAGCATGCTAACTTCAGTAGAAGAAAAAAAAGTGATAGTAACAGAAGCAAAACAACTTTCGACCTCTGGAGAGAGCTGTTGGTGAGTAAAGGAATGAAGTTTCTTCTAGACCGGTAAATAAACAGCTGCTAATGCTAATGTTAGCTATGTAGCAATAACAAAACCTACAAATAGCTCCTTTAATAATTCCTAAAGAAACAGAATCAAGTTGGAAAATATTCATATCTGAGAATCTGTAACGTTCAAAATAATCAATGAAAATTACTCTAGTCTATTTATTATCAACATTTAAATTCCTTTTATATTTGTGTATCAGCTTATTGAACTTCCAGTATTTTCGTATTGTTCAGTGTGACGCTGCAGTTTCATCAGGAAAAAGTCTGTTTCCCAACTCACAGACTCATTCATTAGTGTACTGAACTAGAATTTAGGTTTTTACACAAACTGAAGGTATTTGACTCTTTAAGCTTCCAAAAGCTGCTTTACTTGAAAAAAAAATCAGCTTTGAAATTTCACCAAAACTTCCACTTGAGACGCCTCCGGTCTGCTCTGCTCTCTCTCTCTCTCTCTCTTCCCTCCATCTTTCTCTGCCCACTTCTCATTTCCTCTCCCTCCCTCTCCTGCTTATTCTGTCCATCAGTGTGAAACCCAGCCACTTGTTTGCTCCGTTATTTCACAATTACACTCTGTCACTCTTTTAATCACACGCTGCAAATCCCAGGTCCAATGAGACAACCATCTGCAGCTGAGAACAATAGCACAGAAACAATAGGAGCTTTCATTGACGGAAGTTGCTGCAACAGAGAGGTTTAACCCAATTAAAGAGGCAGGCTGGTCTGATCTGTGATCGGCTTTAATAAACGCCTCGCAGCTAAATGTGTCTGACCTTTAGCTGTGAGCCGTTTATTAAATATGCAGCATAGTCCAGGCGAAGAGTTTAAATACAGTATTGTACACTGGTGGGAGCTCGCTGCTTTTCTAGGTTTGTTCTGAAAACTCAAGGCGGTTTCCACACACAAAACTTCTGGATATATTCCAGAGGTTTTCAGCCGAGGGAAAATGGACAGGTGCACACAAGAGGTTACTTCCTGCAGTTAAAAAAGCCTACTTTAAAAATCAAAAAATGCATCATAACTCAGTCAAATCTGAACGCACAAACATGAAACACATATTTTTAGATTCAATGTGATTTATACTTTCCGATAATCTCAATCTCTCTGATGTTCATCATGACCGAATGTCCAGAAATCATAGAAATAAAACATCTAGTTATGAGTGCAGAACTTATAATCATCATGTTTTTAACCTCAGTATCACAGTGGTGGTGACAGCTGTCTGTACATCCAGTGGTATATAGTAAACAGGAAGTGCTAATAGCTAATTCTTCAGACTTCATTTTTAGGTTTAGTGTCTGCGTCACCTGGAACGTCTGGAAGCTCACGACGGTGCCGTAGCGACAGTACATGACGAAGTGTTCGCAGTTGTACCACAGCAGACTGTAGGACACGTCGCCCCGCAGCTTCTCCGCCCTGACGGCCACCTCCTCCCCCCGCAGCGCCGGGCGGCTGCACACCTGGACAGAGGTGGTAACAGATATGATTGTGGTTTTGAAGCAGCCGGACAGGGTTCTGGTTTGATGCGGGTCACCTTGTCCGTGGTGTTGATGAGTATCTCTGATCCGTAGGCGAAGTCCTCCACTGAGTCCACTCTCACGCTGCCACACTGAGGAAGAAACACATCTACACCGTATTATTCTGTGAAGAACTACAGACATTACCAACAGACACCTGTCCACCCCAGGTGAAGATAAGACTGTGAAACATCAACAATAATTCATATTTCTTTCATTTCTTTGCAACCATTATTTCTCCACTTTTTTCAGTGGCTTTTAAACTGCCCTTGCTCAGCTGTCATGGAAACGTAGTGAAACATGACGTGACTCCCAGTCTGTGTACTGGGTTGAATGGTGCTTCAGTACCTTGGCCAGGACTCCCAGCAGGAGTCTGCTGTTGGTGACCATCTGCTTGATTCGACACTGGTTACTGGAGACGACGGGCATGATGTCTGGGATGAAATGAGCTACTCTGGAGAGAAGACAGGATAAAAATTAAATTAGCATCTTTGACCAATCAGATCGGAGCATCATGATGTCCACGGCCCGTCAGACTCACCTGCCCGCCCCCAGGTAAATCCCAAAGTGTGTGAACAGAGTCCTGGGCACTTCCAGCAGGTCCCCCCTCCTGAACATCAGGTCATACTTACTCTTCATCCTCTCTCCTCTCCCTCCGTCAGCCTCCTCCTCTCTCTCCTTCTTCCTCCCCTTCTCTTTCGGGTCGTGACTCGGCGTGGAGATGAAGAGCAGAGCGAGCAGCTGCAGAGGAAACATGGCGCGAGGAGAAGGAGAGGGAAATGTGGTCGTCACCTCACAGGTGGTTTTATTCTCTGGGTGGGAGGGGCAGAGAGGGGATTATGGGAAATGCCACCGAGGCTGGTCGAGGTCCAGCGCCGGGTGTTTCAGGTCCTGAGAGGAAAGCAACATTATAAAAACAACTCTGATCAAAAAGAAACAGTCAACAAAGTGAAGTGTCTGTTACTGTAACCATGACGATAAACGTACTCCAACCTAAACAACATACTCATTTTATCCCAAACTGCAATCCTTCCCTAAACCTGACCAAGTTGTTGTTGTGGCCAAACCTCCATAAAGCTTCACTACAGCTTCGTCACAACATTTCATTATTTATTTTCCAGCTGTGAGTTTTAATTCTTTAAAAAAGAATCAAAGCTCTGCTCCTAAGACTGAAGCACATGTAGCTACAAACTGCTTAAAATCTATTTCAATTTATTTATTTCAATTCATTTCTCATATTTGTTTGTAACAGGAAAGTTGGAGATCCAAAGTTTCCAAAAGATGCAAAATATGTCAGGATGAAATTTATGAAAATGTGTTGAATATTTCCTCTGGATGGGATAATGCAGCCATAATATATATATATATATAGAGAGAATAGTATCCTGTAGCTGTGGAGGATAAAGAACGACCATAGACTCAATAAAACATACCAGCAGAAGAGAAGACGTATGTCCCAGCAGAGACACACAAAAAGGATTCATGACAAAAATAAAACTGAACAGAAATTATAACAATATGATGTAATAAAAACAACAACATAAAAAACACAAAATACATATTCAGTCAACAATTGAAAGAATCTGTTAAAACAGGACTTTAGGGCAGTAAAGTAAGTAGAAAGTGCAGTAATAAAAGCAGAAACAACAGAGGACAGATGCTGAAGTCACTGTCTACCTCTTCTACTTCTGCTATTCAGAATCGAACTGAGTCACAGAAACGTCAGAACAACAGGGAGCTGACTGAGCGTCAGGATTATTATTATTAAGCAACGTCAGTCAGGCTCTTTGCAGCCCCTGCACACAGCTGATAATTATTAATGTACATACAACAGTCCTTCATGAAGATTATACTGTTTATACAGAGGTGTTTCTGTTATTCAGCATATCTTTGTTGATATAAATGGGTTGGACAAAATAATATAAACTTATAAACTTATATAACTGCTTGTAATACCAAGCAATACACCATGAATGAATGAATCCAAGTTTATGTTAAGTTCTATGTGCTTCTATACAGTACATAATATATACAGTTCATCATACTATTTGCCTTTTTTTTTAATCCTAATAAGTAACATACATTATGTTTGATCTTAATGAATTAGGAGAAATCTGTAAAATAACAGTTTTTCTCTGTAGAAATATTAATGAAACGTTCTGTACATTTATTGTTTATACACTTTATTTGAATTAGGATATTTTACTTTAATTTAACAGTTTTTGTTTGGTCATTTGACCATTTTTTAAGATTTCTTTTTTACAGTGTAGATCTCATTGTTTTTAGAGACATAGTTTCATCAAGGACAGCCATGGTTACTGCACTAATTAGCTAATATCTCCTAGCTAGCTACAATAGTTAGCTGTTTAGCTACGTAACAATCCTTCTGTTCCACAACACGTTTATTTTCCTCACAACATCTTGAAGAATATCTAGTTAAAAGGTTGTTTCATGTGTGAAAATGATGATTCAGAGTGAGATAGCTACCAAATACACAAAGTTAGCTAACTGCTAGTCAGCTGCACAGAGGCAGCTTTTTATTTTAAACAATTATAATTACAAAAACAATATTCAATGGCTTAAACCAGATCTATTACAAAAACAAAACTCAACAGAGTAGTTAAATATCAAAATACCTCAAAAATAACATTTAGCTTTTGCTAATTAGTGCCCTCACAGAGACCAGTATGTGATTTATGTTTGCTGCAGGACACCACATACAGTGAACAGCAGGCCTCAGGCTGTTCCCACTGTTTGCCAGTAGAGGGCGACAGAGTCCAGAGTCTATTTTCAGTACCTGAAAACTTTACCTGATCCGCTGACACTGATTCTCCAACGTGTATGAAGGGAAGTAAACAGAAAGCGAGTGAAGTATCAGCTCATGACCTATAACAGTATTTATGCAGCTGATGCTTATTCACTGATGAGTTATTTAAAGAGTGATTTAGTAACTTTAAATGCTGGACACATTTCAAAATCAAAGAATTCAACATGTCCACTCTATTTCCACTTCCTTTATTTACATTAAAAAAACAGTATAAAGTGTTACAGCGTTGTAAAAAATAAATTCTGTACAAAAGTTTGTGACTGTTAGAAAACAATCAGGTCGTGAAGGATATCTACAGATATTTACAGAAGAGCTTCGGGGCTGAAATGAAAACATTGTGATCTACAAGGGAAAGAAACTGATTTGTTTTTCTCAGTTTACATGTGTAAAAACTGAACAGATTTCAGTCGGGGGTGGAATGAAAACAGAAAAACTGCTGAGCGTGGTAGTAGTGTCACAAGAACTAAATAAAAACCTTTAACTCATGCTTCACTTACAAGCTTTTTCCAGGGCTTTCAAAACCAAGATGTGGTTACGAGCTGTGGAAAAAAGCTGGTAAATAGATGATTTTCTGTTAAGACTTTTGTTGTCATCATATGAAACCCTCTTAACTGCCATCTGGGTCATTCTTTATGGTTTTCCTTCGGTTTCAGGGTTTTATGCTTCTTGAACAGTTGCGGAAAATGTTGAATTTTCTCCTAATGAACACCAAAAATATGTGGGAACCGAGACCAAGCCTGTTATTTCACGTATATAAGACCAAGAACATTTGATTTTTCAATCAAAACTTAATTTTCTTTTTTTTAAATTAAAGGTAATAGTCATGTGTTTAAAAACAGGAAACAGGCGCTGGTGATATTCTATAATTTTCATCTTGACCAGCTGTTAGTCACACATATTATTACATGGTCTTTAAAATAAATTATATATTTGTGTTTTAAATGCTTTGAAAGATTTACTTCTTCAGTGTGAACCATTGGGTTTGGAGCTGAGCGTCGGACACACTGTTGTTTTAGACAATAAGGAAAATACAGAATAACACCAGACTGATCCTTTAAAGGTTGAACTGAACTGGACGCAGATGTAGAATAACTTCTCCCAACACGGGATTGGCTGACAGCATCATCACAGCTAATTCAAATGATCAGTACTTTTTTTATATAAAAAATATGAAATATTTCAATAAAAAATTCTGCAAAAAATGTCTGTTTTGTATACAAATCCACAGTTTTCTGTCTTGTTTGGAAAAGATATTCCTCCATGTTGGAGGACTGACAAAAACAAATTCACATTCTTAATAAAACCTGTAGCTTTAGTAAAAATGAGTAATTAATAAATGATCTTTGGTCCCTTTAACATAGATTAAAGTTGGAAAACCACAAACCTTTAATTGTTTTAAAGTTGTCTCTTTTTCACCCATTTGTTCTAAACCAAACAGAGACATTAAAACCAGTTGCTTCCTGTGCAGCAGGAAAAGAGCTACGTATGGATTTAGCTTCATTAACATATGAAATTGTTTGCAGACGACTACGTCCTTTCTACAAGTCTTCCAACATGGCGGCTTGGCCCGTTTTTGCGGGTATCGTCCTGAAGCTTCTAGCTGGCCATCCACAGGGTGAAGGGGATGAGGATGGTGGGCAGGGCAGTGCTGGAGGATATTCCCAAACACACCATGGACAGGAGCCCGAGCAGCGCCGTCAGGAGGACGTTACGCCGGTCCCGGATCAGCGACTTCATCCACTCACAGAACTGGAGAGAAAAGAATTGGGGGTGACAACAGGGGAAAATATAATTATTATTATTATTATTATTATTAATAAATATTATAGAAAATCTTTTTATTTTATAGCAGCAAAAGAATTCAAATTAAAAGGGGAAATAAAAAATGTAAAGAGAAGTTGTGAGATAAATTGTTGCTATTTTAATTCTTATGACGTCAACATTATTTATTTAATAATATTTCTCTTTCAATTTTACCCCTAAGCCAATAAGATCTAATGCAAGTTCACACAGGATTGTGGGAGCTGTAGTTCTAAAACGTGCCTACAACGGGGACATGGGTGTGTGTCGGGGGAAATCCCTGATTTATCCAAGACAAACAAGAACACACGATTTACCAAAAGAAAAAAAAAGAAAAGAAAACGTCAGGCTCTCAGTGAGCCGACCTCTGGTCAGAGATCCAAGAATATAATTGACCTGTTGTTTATTTTACTGTGGGGCCCTCTGAGGCCCCTGGTAGAGCTCCTGTTGCCTCCCACCCCCCACCCTGACGCTTTAATGAACCTGTAGGAAGCAGAATGTGAGTCCTCGGCTGCAGCCAGGTCAGACGTTTAGGTTAGCAATTACAGGAAGTGAAACTCGATCAGGGGAAAGTCTCTCTGCTGAGGGGGTGGGGGTCAGTGGGGGGGTTGATACAGGGTATGAATGCACAGACAGGCCACGCCCCCTCACATCCCCC
This sequence comes from Seriola lalandi dorsalis, assembly GCF_002814215.2. Classification (NCBI taxonomy): domain Eukaryota; kingdom Metazoa; phylum Chordata; class Actinopteri; order Carangiformes; family Carangidae; genus Seriola; species Seriola lalandi. Next base: position 38,115 of record NW_019521513.1, on the reverse strand, counting down.
ACATTTTACACTTTAAATATGTCTGAGACAAACTTCTAACAAGAAATAGACATGATGCCGATTTTCATTCTCTGACTTAGATCAACAGAAGAGTAACAGAGGACGGCTTTTATTTTGATTTAAGTTCAAATGTATAAATATATATATATACATATATTTGTATGTATATACCCATATTTTCACAGCTAACTGAAATTAAACCCATTTTTTTCTGCAAATCCATTCAGTGTATTAACATTCAGTAGCTCTCACTATATATAGTTATTTATTAACAATTTCAGTTACCGATATTTTATCAATATATTAACGCGGACTCTCGCGGGTGCAGAAAGTACAACACGAGCTTTACTGCATCTTCAAAACAAGACAGAGGACATTTAGTCGATATTGTCCCCAAAGACACAAATATTCCGTCCATCGAACGATAAAAAAGATTTTTAACTGGTGAAGCTCTGTTTTCAAAATAAAACAAAGAAGAAGCAGCTCAATGCATCATGGGAAATGGGTTACAATCTTTGTTATGGTGCAGAGCAGACTGAATGTTTCTGAATCTGAGGATTCTGGGAAATTAAGTGTTTTTAAATGACCTTCTGGGTTTTTACTCTTTAATCATCCTTTATTGGAACAGATGAGAGGCAAAAACAGTGCAGGAGCCTCTCCGCCGCCTCCTTCATCATCATCATCATCATCATCATCATCATCATCATCATCAGCCTGCACTGACCCTGACTCTCTGCTGCTGTTTGGTCTCTGGCAGTCTGGTTTCCAGTCTGAAAGCAGCTCTTGTTCTCCGGACTTTTCCGAGCAGCGACCCAGATTTTCCTCTCGTTTAAAAACAACCTCTCTCACTCAAACACTCACGACGTGACCCGGAGGCGGAGGGAGGAGGCGGAGCCACAGCAGCTCGTTTCACGTTGATGTTTTTAACCTTCTGCACCAGAACGATCACAAGCACTAAGACCAATGAGCAAACGTCTTTATGCTATAATAAATGGCATTAATAATGCTGAGTCACTGACGCTTCAGCAGCATGTAACTGTTGTAGCTGCTCCAGGTGGAGATGGTTCCCAACCTAGGGGTCGGGTCCCTCCAAAGGGTCATTAGATGAATCTGAGGGGTCGTGAGATGATTCATGGGAAATATTGGATTGTTTTATTGTTTTGAAATGAAACAATGTCAGAGGTTTGGAGAGGGAAGGAGTTATTGTAAGAGGTCAGACGGGTTGGTTTAATCTTAAATGACACGTGAAGTTTTTTATAAACTCGCCATGGTTCATTTTAAAGCTCCATATTTTCTTCTTCTGTGTTTTATTTGCAGTGTTGATCCATGAGAAGATATATTTGTGGTTCATCTCAGTGTAGTTTTACATCTCCTCTCTCAGGCTTCTCTCTGGAGCTCTAGTGACAACCGGTCAGTGAGCCAATCAGAAGAGAGGAGGCTCTGAGCCTCTCTGCATGGTTTTAAGGCTCAGTGTCTGAATACAGACTGTGTGCATCTCTCTGTGGACTGAGCGCTTTGATACTTTCACAGTATTAATATAGAAGCTAGAGCTGATCTATAATCACACTACACATGGACACAGACCTTTACACTGGAGGAGCTTTAAGGGAAAAGTAACTTGTAACTGCAGCTGTCACATAAATGTAGTGGAGTTAAAGTGTAAAGTAACGTGCGTGATGCTCTGTACTGAGTTTACATTGACTTAATGGATCGTTTACAGACTGTTGAACTTTGTGTTATAGCATTATTTTTCTCATTTCTTTTGTCAGGTTTGCACAAACACTTACTAAATGAAACTCTTTTTCCTCCTTTACCGGCTGCAGCAGATAAAACCTCCTCACAGCCTCTAAACAAACCGAACCAGAGCAGAACTGTGAGGAACTCACTGGTTCATTGGAGCTTGTGTATTTTATGAGGCTGCAGACCGCCTGCCTGACTCCTGCAGCTGGACCGTGCAGATGCTGATGTCCCTTCATTTAAACCACAGTAAAGTTCTGCAAGAAAACCTTCACGTGCACCGATGAGCTGATGAAGGGACCAGAACCATCAGACCACTTCCACCTCGGCTCGCAAAACCGCCGATTGCAATCCTCGCGTAAAAAGCGCCAAATTCTCACCTGGTCTGTCTGCAGGCTCTGCGCCGTCCCGTAGCGGCAGTAGGTGACGAAGTGCTCGCAGTTGTTCCACAGCAAGCTGTAGGACACGGTGCCGACCAGCCGCTCCGCCCGCCGGGCCACCTCCTCCCCGGACAGCGGGCTCCGGCGCACCGCCCGGTCCATGGCGTTGAGCAGGATCCCGGCTCCGTACGCGAAGTCCTCCACCGAGTCCACCCGGATGCTGGCGCGCTTGGAGAGCACCCCGAGCAGCAGCCGCGTGTTGGTCACCATCTCCTGGATCTGCCGGCTGTCGGCCGTCAGCACCGGCAGGATGTCCGGGATGAGGTGCGCCACCCGGTTGTCTCCCAGGTAGATGCCGAAGTGGGTGAAGAGAGTCCGCGGGACCTCCAGCAGGTCCCCCCGCTGAAACTTCTGCGGAGCTCCGGCGGGCTGCGGCGGAGAGTCATCCCGCTCACAGCGCCTGGTGAGCGGCGGGTCTCCGCGCTCTCTGGCCAGAGGAGGCAGCAGGCTGGAGAGCTTGATGTGGGCGAGGAGGAAGAGTTTCTCCAGGAGGAAGGTGAGTGTGTCCAACATGTCTGCAGCAAAGAAAAACTCAGAGGACAGAAGAGAGAGAGGAAATCTGTCTGACTCGCGTCTGCTCTACTTCTCTCTGTCCTCCCTCTCTCCTCTCTGAAGACTTCTCTTCCTCCAGGGAAGTTTGGAGACGGAGGAGGAGGAGGAGGAGGAAGAGGAGGAGGACCGTGTGACGTTAGAGCTGCTGAGAGGTGAGGAGGGAGAGACATGAACAAGTTGGTCTTTATTTTCTCTGGTGCAAGGAATTAAAATAATGTGACTATTAAAGCTCCTCCAGTGTAAAGGTGTGTGTCCATGTGTAGTGTGATTATAGATCAGCTCTAGCTTCTATATTAATACTGTGAAAGTATCAAAGCCTCAGTCCACAGAGAAATGCACACAGCCTGTATTCAGAAACTGAGCCTTAAAACCAGCCGTCAGGACTTCTGGAACTTTGTGATGTCACAACAAAGCAGTCACCAAGCCCCGCCCACCTGGACCCACCATCCAAACCTTGCAGGATTTGGTTTCTCTGAGTGTTTTTACCTGAAATCTGCTTTATTTTTATTGGATCACTCAGAAAACAGTCAGCCAATCAGAAGAGAGGCTCAGAGCCTCCTCTCTTCTGATTGGCTCACCGACCTGTTGTTACTAGAGCTGCAGAGAGAAGCCTGAGAGAGGAGATGTAAAACTACACTGAGATAGTTTTTATATCTTCTGATGGATCAACACTTCAAGTAAAACACTGAAGAAGAAAATATGGAGCTTTAACATAAACACAGCTTTAGAAAGTTCACACTGTGGTTTGTTGGAGGATGATTTTTCTTGCAGATGGTTTTTACTGTATGGACTCAAAGTGTTCCTCACAGAGACATAAGTACAAGAACACACACAACTCTCTTAACTCAAAGCCGACCAAATGCACTCATAATTTCCACCACAGCAAATGTCACTCACACACACACACACACACACACACACACACACACACACACACACTGAGCTGTGTGAACTGCAGCCTCAGCTCTTTGCTGAGGCTGGTGACGACACAGACTCCCAGCTCTGTGTGAAGCTGCTTCTCAGATGATTAAAGGGCTGTTGCACTGATTTATTCTCCTGCGTCCAGTGACTCACCGACGACCTGGAGTCTGTCGTCGTCGTCAGCCTCAGACATCCAGTCATTTAAATCCACTGACGAGTCATTTTACACAGCTTTTCAGAACCAGCGTCCAGAGTGTGAATGATGTGAAAACACAGAGTGATGACGTGGATCAGCTCAGTGATCTCAGGTCTGAGCTGCGAAGACGACCTTCTTTAACCTCTAACTTTGTCGGCCATCACTCATTTTAAATGTAGATGTATCCGACACACCTGAAAATGCTTTGCGTCACCAGCTGTGCCGCCCCTCACCGGGTCCTGTCGCCTAGCAACCTTGACAACGCATTACTCTTAACCCTAACCCTTAAACTCATGATGTAGGCTGAATGCCAGATGTTAACAGACGTAATGTCACCGCCCCGTCACTCGGCCACGAGTGGATCTGACGATGGCTCCGTCCACGCGACGACGATTTCATTTCCTTTCCTGCGTTTTCTCCTCCCGTCCACACGACTGGAGTTTTCCAGCGCCGAAAACCGAGACTCTCAGAAACTGCTGACCCTGTTTAATTTGGAAACTCTGCAGTTGTGTCTCACCCACGGTCTCTCCTGATTGGCTGTCATCAGCCTGGACGACCAGTGGTGAATACAACATGATGATGAATGACAGTGTTACTGACGTTGTTGTCTTTGCAGCTGTTGTTCACTTACTTTCTGTTTCAATGCTACAACTGTCTTTGTTGTTCCGTGTACGTAGTATTTTGTGCATCTAATCAACTACAGAGTGGACGATCTACTTCCTGTTTACAGCAGTTTACCTGGTCATGTATGTGTGTGTGTTTTCAGGTGTGCTGCAGCCTGGGAGCAACTAAAAACAGAAATATGAGTGGATTTAACTTTGATATTTCAACACCGGACACCATGATGTCTCATAACAGAAATGCTGTTGCAATATTTGCGACCGTTGGCAGGATTTCGTCATCATCACCGTCATCACCGCCATCACCGTCATCACCGTCATCACCGTCATCATCGCCGTGCTGCTGCAGCTTCTCTCAGCCTGAGAACAAACAGACTCTTCACAGGAATCTCAATGAAGCCGTTTACAAAGGAAACACCAGCAGCGTTTTAGTCATCTGCAGCTTCAAGTGTCGTCCAAGTGTCTGAATGATGCTGGACGCCACCGTCAGCAGCAGGAGGAGGAGGAGGAAGACGAGGAGGAGGAGGGAGGAGGAGGAATCCACTGAGCTGCTACAATGAGGACTGAAGCTTCTCATTTCTGTCACTCACTCATTCATCAAACTCCTGCTTTTCTTCTCTTTCCTCTGCAGGGAGGAAGAGGATTTTGGGATTAAGGGCAGATTATGGAAACAAACACACACTGATCCTTCACTTAACCCCCCCTCAAACACACACACACACACACACACACACACACACACACACACACACATAAACACCACCCCTGCTGAGTGGTGTTGAATGACTGTAGATGGATGAGATTTGGCTGCTGAATGTGAGTGTTGATGTGACCCCGACTGAGTCGCTGCATAAAGGTGAATGGAGCTGAGTGACAGCTGACTGCTTAGTGAGTGTGTGTGTGTGAGTGTGTGTGTGTGT
>NW_019521513.1:23749-32709 GCF_002814215.2 Seriola lalandi dorsalis | reverse complement strand
GGGGGTTGCCCTGCATGGTGCTAATGCTCTCCAGCAGTTTGGGGAGGAGATGTGGGAGTTTTTAATGGGATAAAAACCTGCAGATTATTACAAACAAAAGATAAATTAGCATCTTTTTTCCACAGGTGACACTTCAGGATCCACGTTGGTTTTAAATCCTCAATAAAAGTTCAACATTTTTGAGTTGACTGCAAAACTGCACAATGAAACTTAAGTGCAAACTTTTTTACATACGAGCTTTCTTTCGTTGGAAACAAGGAAATTTGGCGGCCGAACTTCCGGAGCTTCAACCTCCAGATTCTTCAAGCAGGATGAAATTACTTACAATAAGATTTGTGCAATTCTTGTTTTGAGACAACAAAACCACACTGGCGACATCTGTGCACACCCAACTTCTGAATCTACAATCTGGTCCGGCCATTAAAACCGTTGTACAGACATTCATGTTCCCCAGATGTCGTCGCTGAACGACCTCCTTTGAACCGAGAGAAAGAACATGGAGCTGCAGACAATAACAAGTCTGGATACTACATGTAAGATAATACCCTAATAATATTTTAACAAGCTCTTTAAAAAAGGATATTTTGACAGCAGTCACGTGTTAAATCAGATCAGAAACCCGACCTGATCGTTGATCGTTCAGGCGAATCGACCTAAATTCAGCACGGCTCTAAAATTAGTCTTGGCATCGCCTCATCAAAAAAAGAACCAGGTACTATCCACAACTTTTGGCCAATTGAAAACCAATAAAGTCGAGCCGAGTCGAGCCGGCACCATGTGGTGGACAGTCGTGTACAGTTTAATTTGTTTCCTGTGCACACGACCATAAAGTTTTATAGTTTGAATCTCAGCTGTTGCCCGGTGATAGTTTACGTAGGATAAGACACGTCGACCATTTAGTGAAGCAGGAGTCAGGAGAAATATCCACAGGAACAAGCAACAACAACGAATCTAATGAGCTCTGAAGCTCCCGGCGCTCTCTTTGGCGTTCCTCGGCCAGTACAGGAAGTGCAGCGAGTCTGTACGGGATCGGGACTTGGACGGGTTCGTAGTTCTGAACGGTTTCAGAAAGTGAGCGGCCACGTTAAGCCATGAGGGGGAACATCACCACACAGCACTCGTGAGTTTTAACCTTATTTAAAGTTCAATTTACATGGCGACAGTTCGGTGACACGTGAGAGACGAGGAGGCGAGAGAGAGCGAGAGCTTTAGAGAACGGGGTTATGGCGACAGACACCAAGAGGCATGACGAGAAAAGAATAGTGATGGATGAGACATAATTTATCTCCTTTTATCCTCCATGACAGAGAGAGAGAGAGAGAGAGAGAGAGAGAGAGAGAGAGAGAGAGGCTGTGAATGTGTTGTTTTAACTCTGTCAGTCTGAGCAACACAAAGACGACATCTTGACAAATGATTCAAGAGACGACCTGCAGCTCTCACACTGATTCACTCACACACACACACACACACACACACACACACACACACACACACACACACACAGTTCCCATGCTGTCTGCATGTGATGAATGTTAATCACATCTTTCATCCTCACTTTGTCAGTCTGATGCTGAACCTGCTGTTTGTGGGAAACGAGTCCTTTAAAGGGGCAGTTCACCCAAAACACCAGGAAGTTTTTTCGGTTTATTTGTTTGTTGTTTTTTAACTGTTTGTAACTTGGACAAATGGACCTTGAACTACTCATTGTGCCTCTTTCAAATAAATTAGAAAAAGATCAGATTCAGACAGATTCATAATAACTATGAATATTTCTTTAAATAATGTTTATATTTTACTTTATTTTACATGTTGAAGCATTTTAAGATCTTAAATTACAACGTTTTTACCTACAACAACGTCTTGAAAATTGTTTCAAACTCCAAATACTTCAGTTTTCATGGGAACTACAGTTGTTTATCAAAATCACAAAAAATTCAGACTCAACTAAACATATTAATCTAAACAGGCTGCAACTCACAAACCAAAACTTTAATTAGGAAAATTCTTTAAATTCAACCAGCTGTTGAACCGAAATGTATTATTCTAGGTATAAAACCACCTGAACTACCTCTTGGAACAGAGTTTACATTATTTTAAATTATTACTATTAAATTACATTTTCAATTTTAAATGTGTGTCATGTCCACAGTTGTGAGGCATTTATTTCCCACTGTTGTCTCCTGACACATTTATATTCAAGTGCTTCATTTTGTGAGGTCAGGATGTTGTGCCGTTTGATGCTGGTGGGTTTGTGCATCAGAATATTTGATTTGTTGTTTATTAATGTGTCAGAAACATAAAACAATAAAACCATTAACTCATCCATAAATTAATTTCTTCAGTTTTTGTGTGATTTAATGTGTTATATGTCTTTTTTTAAATACACATATAATGATGTATTTGGCAGTTTTTCTTGGCAAACTGGCAAAACAAAAGCTTTTCAGCTTGTAAAATGTTTTTGAGTTAAAGTGATAAATAGATATTTTAGGGAAAGTAATATCTGCACAGAAAAAACTGTCAGAATCCACTTTTAAAACAAACTGTTGCTCCTGCGAACGATGAAACAAATGTTCCTGTCGACACCTTTTCCTGCTCTGCTTCCTGTGACAAAGACATTTTACAGGTTCACAAGACGAGAGACACAATCAATGAACTTTAAACAGAAGCTTTGCTCATAAAAATAGCTTTAATCTTTTCTGGTTAGTATCTACAAAAATCATACAGAAATCCACTATTTCAATGCAATTAGCGAGTTTCTCTGTAGAAAGCAGAAGAATCAAACTTCTATGATAAAAAAAAACAAGAAAACAAACAAGGCAGATGTGAGAGTGGTTTTCTCTTCATGTGTTACTTGTGATTTACATTTTTAGTAACAGATGAGTTTAATCGGATGTTGTATGAGTTGTTCCAAAATGGACGAAGAGCAGTAACACGTGAGAGAAGCTTAAAACCGACGTGGTGCTCCCTTTAATTAAATCAGCAGAGTGTAAATGCACAAGTGGTTCCACAACAAGGCTTCATGTGATGAACAGAGAGTTTAAATCGTTTCCCTGCAAACCTGTCGTATCCTGAGAAAGTCAACAGAAGCTGAGAAACACTGAAGCAAAGTGCTGTTCAGGCTAAATGTACTTTTCACATTGTGAATAATGCATCGGCAGAAAACTGAAACCTAAAACGTGTGAGTGATTCTTCAATGTGAGTTTATGCTTCATCCATGAAAACATAAAATCAGAGCGACTGATCAGAGCAAGAACAAGAACTTTAGCCGGTTTTCTCTGAAGTCAGAGAAGTGGCAGGTTGTTGTTGTTTCCGCTGATCGAACGTGTGAAATGAAAAGAATCTATAGTCCAGATCTCTACAACTACTGGATGGATTACCATGAAATTTGGCACAGACGTTCATGGTCTTTAGTGTCTCAAATAACAAAATGATAAAGGCTCTTCTGTGGATTAATGTCCAACTTAAAGAAAGTTTTTTATGTTTGTATTGGTTGATTTAAAAATGTCGAAACAACAGAAATTATCTGGTGTTCCACAAGGCTTAATTCTTGGACCTTTGCAGTTGTTAAGTTGGAGAATTACATATTTTAAGCTTCTAGTTTTTGGTCCAGATTTTCATGCTCTTTAGTGTCTTATTAATATTACAAATAGAGTTTCATGAGAATCTGTTCCTCTGCTTTTGTCCAAGTTAAATATAGTTTTTATTTTTATATTGGTTGATTTAAATCTTCTGAAATGACAGAAATTATCTCCACAAGGCTCAATTCTTGGACCGTTGCTTTTTCAGCGTTCTAGCAACACTCTGGTCCAGACTAAAATATCTAAAAGAAAATACAAAACTACTGGATGGATTACCACAAAATTTGGAAAATGACATTCTTCATCCTCCTCTTCCTACATTCTTCCATTGATAGATATTGCATAGTTTTATGTTGAGTTGGCCAAACAACTTGAACTGCTTTTCCTTCACCGTTTGAGCATTTATGTTTCTGTTTTAAAACTAAGGAAATAAAGAAAAACCTGTTCTGGTGGAATATCTCATCAGCTACTGGATGGATTACCATGAAATCTGACACATACTTGGTCATCAGTCCTTATTACAAAAATCTTCACATTATCTAACTGAATTACTTTTACTTTTTGGGCTTATTTATTTACTTTAACTGTTCAGGCATTTAATTCTTCATACTGAAGTCCAACTTGTGTTGTTTCTTTGTTTTTCCCATGTGCATGAAACCATATTTTTGTTATTGAGAAATATGATTAAATTTGACTGATTCTGACTCCAGTTCACAAACGAAACTTGTATTTGGCTGAAGGAAAGTGTCGACAGCAAGACAGAAAAATGACTAAAACATGCCAGAAAAAGAGCAAGAAAATGTTGTTGATGAAGAGTTTCTCCAAATAATTAACAAAGAATATTTCCTGGGAATCACAGAGCTGGAGCGTTGGGAAGCAGCAATATGCAGGACAGATGTGAAGCCAAAGTTCTGCTCTCAAACCTCATTTACATCCTTAAGATGTTGGTGTGTTTCCATATGTCAGTGATGTTGTCTACTTTCAATTTGGGGTTTTATGAAAACGGGAAATCCATGGGAATTTACAGCCTCAACTTAAACACCTCGCGCTTCAAATTTGACCACTTCAGTGTCATCTTTTGAATCCCAAAGACATGCTGATAGATTTTTATTTTTCCTGTGTTATTCCTTTTTTATTGTGCTGATTTATACTCATCCAACTTTATTTTCCATTTAAGTCTGGAAGGATTTGTCTAGTTGTCACTTGTGGTTTTATTGTGCGCAAAAATCTTTGAATGTCCGTTTAGAAGACCACTGTTTATTTATTGGTCCGGGCAGGCCGTCTAATGTGGTTCCTTTTTTGTGTTTGAAATTGTCCATTTGACAAAATACTTTCTTGTACCACGATCGCCAGTTTCCCAAAGAACCAAAAGATGTCAAAGGTCAGAGAAACAGTGGCTGAACAGTTTTCCTTGAACCCAAGAAGGGTCACATAAGAGAGAAGCGCCAGGAAAAATGTAAAAACCTGAAGAGGAAAAGAAGCCAGGGGGATTTTCAGCTTTTTTCCTGATGAGAGCAAACTACAGCAGCGTGAGGAGGAAGATCTGGGGAAAGGCTGAAATGATTCAGAGGAGGTGAGTAAGATGAGTTTGCAGCCACGACAGAAGCTGTGGAGTGACTCTGACTGCAGCTCCAGCCTGTTTGCAATTATAGATAAACAGACTGGAGGCCAGAGAGTCGGTTTGGTGGAAGGAGACACACATTCCTGTGGGGCGGAGAACATCGGAGCCGGGTCGTGTCGAGGTGAACGAGCCGCTGGAAACCAGGCGTCAAGCCCGTTCGACCTAGTATCTGACTGGAGCGTCTCGCTGCCATGGTGGATACTTTGTTTACCCTCGGAGGGAAACCCAAACCACCACTCCCCATTTCAGGGAAGTCAGAGGTCAGGGCCAATTCCCCTGAAGCTGGTACAGAGTTCCAGTCCAGATTCTGGGAGAAATCTGCACATTTACCTCCACGAATGTTCCCTATATCATCGACATCAATCCCTCTGGGATGGAAAACCCCCTCTGTTACATATTGGACATGCTGGTTACGATGGCAGGCAGCCATGTACCAGAGCTGGCAGATACTGCAGTGGCTGGAGTCTTTGTCACTGAAGGATTGTTTGGGTGGTTTTGAAAGTTTTAGCTGATGAGCTGTAAATCTAGTGAATTATACACTATAGACCATTTTTCAACGTACACCATATTATAAGATAAAATCCCAACAAATCAATCCCACCTCAAGGGCCATTTAGGAGCTGTTTTCAAACTTGATTCAGTAAATGCATCGAGTTACTGAAATTTCCGTTTCTTTCGGAGCATTTAAAGGACCGGTTGGTTTAAAAGTTGGGATTCAAAGTTCATTCTTATCCGTGGTTAAAAAGGCTGCAACTAATGGCTGTTTTCATTATCGAATAATCTGCGAAATTATTGTCACAACTAATCAGAAAAAAAAATCAAAAGATTAACAACTGAAACCAATGTCTGAATTGAAGGAAGTTTGCATGTATGCAATGTTTGGTTGAAACTACTTGAATAAAAGGAGATTTTGGAGGGTATACACATGCCCACGAGAAATAACAGATACTACATGGACTTTATGGTGAGATTGAAGATTGAACTTGGAGAAGTTTTCAAACTGCCCTGAAAGATTAGAAGTTTGTGTGTGTACTGACCCGGATATAAACACAGCATCTTTCTGTAAATGAGGTTTGAAAAAGTGGGGTTAGGGTTATATTTGAGGATATTTTCTTTTTCAATGGAAAGCATTTTCAGTCTTCTGCAGACAGAGTTGCATTATGGGTTGTCAATTTAGTGTTATTATAGTATAAAGTGGGTTTTTATGCATGACTGTGTTTCATGTTTCATCTCTGCCAGAGAAAGTGCTTCATCTCTTCTCTTTGGCATGAAGTGGGTGCCGTTGTTGGAACGTCCATGTTGGAAAGGTCCAAGTCGACGCATACCAAGGTCTTTAAAAAAATGCTCACAAAGGAAAAGCACAGGCTGTCCGTACACTGAAGCTTTTATTAGTTCAACGTTTTAACCAGCAACATTGGAAATTCCATTGTGCTGACAGCCTCTGCTTTTCCTTTGTTGCTGTTTTTTATTTATTTTTTCTGTCCTGTACCTGTCTCCAGCTGGAGTTGGATGTGCATACTAATCAGGTCAGTCAGTCAGTCAGTCAGTCAGTCAGTCAGTCAGTCAGTCAGTCAGTGGACCCAGAGTTTGGAAAGAGCCACAATAAATTCCTACGTCAGAACTGAACATTCAGGCTTTACTTATTAAAATTATTTATGATGTTTTATTTGACAGTTTCCTAAACGTTCTCTTTCAGTTTGTATTGTGGATGAAATCCTGTCAACCCCTGCCAACTCTCATGTGTCGTGCAGATCATAAAACCCTCCGGGCGTAACTGGCTGTATGAATTAAATGGACTTGTCCCACTGTATTGCATTTAAAGTTATTTCATACGTCATAATCTTGTGTTCTTTTAAGGTTTCCCTTGTTTGGACTGTGGACGTGATCGGGAATCCTGAGAATTATTCTCCTTCACATGATCCATAAAGGATCCTTCTGTGTTTGTGTCGAGTCTCACTTTCGCATTCGTTTCTTCTCGTTTTGCTTTCGTGTCTCCATTTCCCACAGCTCTCACCCTCAACAACGTCTTCTGTCTTTCAGTCTCGCTCAGTCCACCAGTGACTTGAGGTCAGGCAGTCCTCTCAGCTTCAAGTCCAGCAGCATCTGACCGTACGCTTTACCCTGAGGAGACGGGAAAAACTTCAACCAAGACAAAAAAAAAAGCAACAGTTTGAAAAAGCAAGAAAGTATAAAAGCTGTGTTCGCTCTTTCAAGCTGAACATGTGTGTTTCCACCTTCACGTGTTTGAATTCACACATTCCGTGTGTTACAGCTTTATGGGTCTGTGTGAAGTGTGTTGATTAGCACATTGTGAGCGTGCAGAGGACTAATCGTGTGCGTGTGTGTGTGTGTGTGTGTGTGTGTGTGTGTGTGTGTAGTTTCTTTGATGTGCTGTGGATTCCAGCGACGCGGTAAAAAAACTTTACAGGAGAGTCTCAACAAGGGACGTAGAGAAATAAAGGAGGAGGGTGAAAGGGAGAACGGTTGCAGTGTAACGAGGACAAAGGACTCGTCCTCACTCTGTGTGAAAATATGAAAACACCAAAACGAAAGGAAAGACTCCTCTTTGTCTTTGTGTTTTTAAAACGTAATATTTACTGATTCTTCTGTTTCTGTTGCCATGCCAACTGAACAAGCAGAAAACAGTGGTCAAACAGTAATCTCGGCACTTCTGCACTAAAATGTCAATTCAAAGCTTTCAGCTCAATGAGAGCACATGTGTTATAGACAGAAAGTTGTCTCCTTAACTTTCTCTGCAGGTTTTTGCCACTTTTGTGTTTCCATAAATCCCATTTTCATCTGCGTAAAAATGTGCAAAGAAACGCTGCAAATGCAAGAAAAATATTTCGAGGAAAATGTTTCACAGTAGTGGATGGAAACCTGCATTAAATCAGTTTCTATTGTGAATTTTTTTGGGAAATTTGGTTTAAAAATTGCTCTAAATTTGTATGAAATGACACCAGTGTTTTTCAGTGACATTTAATCTGGTGTTGCGTTGTACCCGTTGGTTTCTGTCCATGTGGCGTGACCTAGCTTCGTTAGAAAACGTATTTCAGAGCAGTAACTTAATGAGTCAGCGATCAACGAGACGTTTTAACACTCTGAGCAACAAAACACAGCTCGTCTTCTCTGTAGCGTCCATGTTGTTTCCACTTTCCAGCTCTTTTTTTAATAAGAATTCTGACTTTAATCTCTGATTTCAGATTTAAAAAAATAAATAGATAAAAATTCACGTGGCCCTAATTTGAATTTTTTTTTTTAGAAAGTTCTAAAAAATAAAATAATAATGACGATAATGTTTATTGTTTGTGTCTCTCTTTAGTGGTTTCGTTTTTCTTTGTGTTCATCGTGTCTCTTGTTATGGTCGTTATTCATCTCTCTGATTGTTTGTTGTGCGTCTCTGTGATTGTTTCTTTCTCTTTGTGGTTGTTTTGTGGCTTTTAACTGAGCTCTGTGACTTTCAAACAAGAAATGATCTACAACAGTCACTTCATACAGAGGCTGTAAACCAGTCAGGGCTTTTACATGACAGTGACTCTGGTGTCTGTGAGTCTCAGCTTCCTCTACGCCGAGCCGCCGGCTGAAAGCGCTGCATGTGAAGCCGGGACAGACGGTGAGTGGACAGAGAGGAGGTGATGAAAGAGGGAAAAACAGAAAGAGGAAGACGTGAACAGAGGACAAAGCTCCACAGTTAAGAAAGAGAGGAATGTTAATAGCGTGTGTGTAGGGGTTCAGTTGGATTTGTGAGGAGGGGGAGGGGT
>NW_019521513.1:22123-23729 GCF_002814215.2 Seriola lalandi dorsalis | reverse complement strand
TGGGTGGGGGGGGCGTCTCCACAGACACAAAGTCGACCCTTTTCACAGGGACTATTTCTTCAGGAGGAAGTAGATCCAGTGCATCAGAGACATTTCACAGTCACATATCTCAGACTGAAGCTGAATCTAAAGGAGCGGACAGCGCTCAGGAGGAAGTGAGACGCTTTATTTAGTGATAATTTGGGTAAATTAAGTTCATTTTTATTTATCGTTTTAAATTTGTCGTTCAATGAAAACATCTTTGCACTGAGGCAACTACAGCGTCTACAGTAACTCACAGGCTTAGTACAATGAAGTGTTTTCACTATTAGGCCGACGAACTGTTGCCTCACTTTCTATTTACTCGATGAGGAAATGTGCTGAAACACCACTGCTGCAAATATTATTGTATTGATGCAGCAAAACTGGAAACTCCCCGAAACGATCCACGTGACGCTCGAAAAATATGGTGACAGTTGTGATGTAGCCGCACCGAGCATCGAGACCAGCGCTGTGAGGACGCTGCTGCGCCGTGAGGACGCTGCTGCACCGTGAGGACGTTGTTGGACTGTGAGGACGCTGGTCCTGGGGACATTTTGTCTGGTCCTCACAACTTCAAACAGCTGTTTAAGGTTCAGGTTAGAACCAGGTTTAGGTTCGGGGCAGCGGATAGGGAATATTCAATGTCCTCACAACTATAGAAAGACCAAAGTGTGTGTGTGTGTGTGTGTGTGTGTGTGTGTGTGTTACCTGGGGGTCGCTGCGTAGAGACGCCACCCCTCCCCCACCCAGTGAACTCTGCAGGACGAAGTTGAGGCCATGGATCCCCGGCAGAGTGAATCTGCAAAACCACAAAAACACACCGGTAACCATGGTAACGCAAACCGCCACACTTTGAAAACCACACAGTTGCACACGGTCACACACACATAGAGAGAGGTCTGCCACAGCCTGGCACCATGTGTTGGTATGACGGTTTACTGCACACACTCCACATAAATGTGTGTGTGTTAATAACAGTGCTTTTTGATGTATGTGTGTGTGTGTGTGTGTGTGTTCAGGTTGATCTGAAAGTGTGTCCAGATGTTTGTGTGTGTGTTTTTTAAACTTTGTTACCATTTCTGTGGGAGTTACAAGAAGTGTGTGTCAGTATGTGTCATGATTAAACCTGCTCGGTCAGCATGTGTGCGTGTGTGTGTGTGGTGTGTGTGTGTGCGTGTGTGTGTGTGCGTGTGTGTGAACATCAGTGTTTGCATGCAGTTTGCATTTGCACTGATGCTGGAGGGTTAAATCTGATCATATGCAAAACCTGTGAGCGTGCTTCTGTCTGTAAGCAGTTAAGTGTGTGTGTGTGTGTGTGTGTGTGTGTCTGTGTGTGTCTGTGTGTGTGTGTGTGTGTGTGTGTCGGGGCCTCCTGCAGGGTTAACAAGCGGTGGAGGTGCACTAATGAAGCGTCTGTGGCGGCAGGGAGGTGTGTTGGGGTGTGAGAGGAGACGCGGGTCAGCAGCTTTACAGCCTCCACCTCTTCATTACACCGACCGCTGAGTCATCGCGCAGACACGTCCGCCAGCCGCGCACGTGTTCAGCCATCCCCCAAAACCCCCCCCCATCATACCTGAGGATCAAC
>NW_019521513.1:14085-22103 GCF_002814215.2 Seriola lalandi dorsalis | reverse complement strand
CCAGCTGCTTCCCCACGGAGCTGGAAGCTTTAAGTCTGATGGTAACGTTTGCTGAACAGCGACCACCAGTGGCCACAAGTGGGAATTACACTAATTATCTATTTATTGCTAGTAGAGGCCTGAAGTCAGTGAGATCACTCTGTTACACAACAATATTTATATTTTTTATTTCTAGTCTAATTACAGGAACGGCTTTCAAGAGGGTCGTTAAAGACAAACACAAAAACAAATAAAAATAATAAATTTAAACAAACATAAATATATAAGTAATAATAATGAAATCAAATAATCCAAACAAAAACAAAACCTGGACAAGGATGAATTAGATTTACTTTGATTTTCGTGATCGTGAAGAGAAATTAATAATATTATAATATAATTTATGTATAATAATTATAATAATACACAAAAGTACAAAAATATTTCCATCTGTTTCCAAAAGAAATAAAAATGTGTTTTTAAGAATCTTCTAGAAATTAAAAGTTTAATGAAAGAGGCTGAAATATTTTTTCATTGTTTTTTTTTTTTCTTGAACGAATCATTTAATAATAATTTTAATTTATCTGATTTAAATTATCAAAAGAGAGCGAGTCCTTCTGACATTAGGGGCGTTTCAATTTAACCTGCTTAAGGAAAAAATGATCCACAATGCACTTTAAATATCAGTTCCCTGAAAACACTGGGGCAGTTCAGAAATATGCTTTTAAATCTTTTAAAATCTGATGGTCCGCTTGTTTTCTTTCTGCTTTTGTGATCTCGGCATCATAGAAGATGATGATGATGATGATGATGATGATGATCTGCGGCTTTAGAGTACAGCTCATCATTTTAATAACTGTTATCTCACAGGAGCTTTATCTTTGTGTTTGAGGAGAAAGAAGACTCCGGCTGATGAACTACAATCCCCTGGTTTCTATTGTGTCTGTCACTGCGAGGCGATTCACCTTGGAGCTGATGTTTACGCTGTTGTGTCTTGATGTCGGAGGACCTTGTGCCCCCCCCCCCCAGCTGTGGTTCAGAGCGGCGCTCTGAACCACAGCTGTGCTTCGGTGTCTTTAGCACTCTGTTAAATCTTCGTCAGTGTGGTATTTGTGGAGTTTGGAAACCGGAGCCAGCGACATGGTTATGATAATAGGATTTTAAAATTTCCTCTAGTTATGCTGGTGGACACAATATAACAAACAGCTGTGGAGCATTATGCAACAACAGAACTGCAACACATACGCAAACTTCAGGGAACTGTCGCTGCCAATTTTTCCCATTACTGATCAATCTTTAAGTTTTTCAGTCGATTTCAGATAAAACGTCGAAAATAATGACGAACGTCCGTTTGTCATCGATGTGAGTTATGAAGCTGCTCGTGTTTTCGTCTCTGCTGGTTTCCCTCACTGTGACTTTGAGGCTCCACAAAGTCCCTCCGGTCGCCAAGAAATAATTCCAGCACATAACTCCACCTAAAACCACAGCTTGTCCTTTTTACATTTCTGTTTGTGTACGAATTAAACAAACCAGTCAGAACATGTTGGTTAGTGAGCTCTCTCTCTCTCTCTCTCTCTCTCTCTCTCTCTCTCTCTCCTTTACGTTAACCAGCTCCAGCGGTTAATGTTCAGACGTGAGAGCGGCATCGATCTTTACGTCCAACTCGCAGCAAGAAAACGAAATAATTCAGATTTCTAAAGTGGAAACTGTTCTAAATTATTGGAAGGAAGAAAATGAAGAAGGTCTTTGGGGGAAATAATGTTTCTTGATCACGCCGCAGGACGGACGTGGACGCGCTGCTGCTCATGATTCAAATCAGGTTTGCATCAAAGTCCTGCACCGGTTCAGGTAGCAACAGGTTAAGTGGTAAAAGAATTATGTTTATTTTAATTAATGGACGTTAGAGCTGCACAATTAATGACAAAGTGCAATTTACAAATCCCAGGAGCTGTAATGTTTTTTGACGAAGGGGAAAATGTGTCACGTTGTTCACATACAAGTTATATTTTCCAAACGTGATCGTTCGGTACAAGAACTAATTCTGCATCTCGTGCAGCCCTGATGGGTTTGGGTAAAAAAATAACTAAATACAGGTGAAATGAACTTTTTTTAAAAATCTAAACCAGCGTAATGTTTAAGTCAAATCTAATTAAAAAATTGGACCCGTACAGGAATCTGTATGTTCGCTCTGCCGTCCAACACTTCATCCTACGACACGACGTGAATTCTTTGTGCAAATATAGTTTAAAATTAAACAACATGATCGGCTACGCAAACAAGTTCTACGTTTTCCATTTCGTAGAAATACCAATGTTCCAGAAGGGTCGCCATCATGGTTCCTGAAGTTAATCTAAGAAGGTTTTAAAAGGATTTGTTGAGTCAGAACAGTGAAAACTACACAATGTGTGTATATGTTTAACTTTAGGTGTCGTACTGGAAAGAAGGCGTCGTCTCTACAGCTCGTTACCAGCTCTCGGTTCCTGGCTGGGATTTCATTTAGTCACATATAAACCTTGTTCTGTCCGAGACTTTAAAACAGGGTCAGCAGATTAAATACAGAGAAACGTTTGGGCTTTTGTGGAATAAAAACAACCATAAAATAACCACAAAGTCAGTGGTGTTGTAAAATATGACAGAGACGAACCGACGGCGACCTCGATGTGAAGACGTTCAGACTTTAGGTCAAAGCCGCGGCGCTCAGGAGTCGAGCTGATGAACGTGTCACAGTCACGGTGATTCCTCTGTGTTCGAGTCGACCGCAGCATCTCAGGCTGATCGAGACTAATATCAGTTCGCCTGCAGATTGTGCGTCTTGTTTTTGGCGTGTTCCCGCTCTGTTGTGTCTCGTTGCTGAAGGCCGACGTCTGATAGTGATTACACTGACCGCAACTGTTAATTGCTGTTGCTGTGGTGTGTGTGTGGGTTTGTGTGTGTGTGTGTGTGTGTGTGTGTGTGTGTGTGTGTGTGTGTGTGTTGAAATGTCTGTGAGCTGGGTGGAGGAGGCTGAATCGCCTGTTCTTTACTTGTCTGAAACAGAAGTGCACACACAAATATAACCACCACATCCTCTTTTACACACACACACACACACTGGTGGATTTGTTTGAAGGTGATGAAGGAGTTAAACTCTTCCTGTCCAGATTGATTAAAGGTAAATTAAAGGACCTGTGTGTAGCATTTAGTGCCACCTAGTGGTGCGCTCGTCCTCTGCTTACCGTGTGACGGCGTTGCCAACTCCCGGCTGGATGAGGTGGGAGAAGTATTCCTGCACCACAGAGGAAGTCAGGTGTTTCTTCAGGTAAGGGAAGAAGAGGGGATGACGGGCGATCACTCCTACAGAGAAATCGAGACACCAAAGATGAAACTGCAGTTTTTTGTCATTTAAAAACATTTTTACACCTTTAACGTGAAAATTGTGACCAAGAACTAGAATTACCGCCTCCGCCACTCAGACTAGTTTCAGGTTACATCCCTGTTTATCCAGAGTCACAGAAAATATTCAACATTTGTGTGAAATTTTGTCAAAATTACAGCGTGACATCTGGAGTTATGGCTAAAAAAAAGTGTTTTCTTTTCATGTTTGTGTCAAATTTGAAGAAATTCCGTTGAGGACAGACAACCATTAAAAAAAAAAAAAAAAAATGGCTGCCAGCTCTGACTGTTGCCGGGCGGAGGAATAACAACAAACTAAAGCCTTTAAGGAAGTGGTGAGTGGCTTCCCTACTGGAGGATGTGTGAGGTCGACTGAGGACACAGGTTTACAGTCACAACAATCTCATTGTGCGTTTTCCCTCCGCGATGTTTTTTCTCACCGACGTTGGCCGAGTCTCCTTTGTCTCCGCTCCTGGTGAAGGCCAGTTCCTCCAGTCTGTAGCTGTGTGGTCCACTGGGCAGGTCTGGACAGAGACCAGAAAACCAAAACTGCCTTCAAACGTGTTTGTTTGGCTCAGCTAACGGTGATAAAACACAGAGGCAAACACAGTCAGGCTTTTCCCTGCTTTATTCTCATGCAGCTCAGTTCAGGTCTGGAAGCGTTTTCACTCTGTTTCTGTTTTATTATTTCTCACGGGTTTAATGTGGGCTTTCTACCTCTGTGTATTTATTGTTCAGGTAATGGAGTAATGGGATTTTTCTCTGTCTGTGCACAAAGAAAAAAAATGATTCACCACAAATGAAACTGGAGAAAAACGTTCAAAGAATTAAGACTGTGACTCGTCAAACCTGCTCAGACTGAAACTGAAAATAAAATCATAAATAACAACTCGATTTAAAAACCTTGGGGTTTGTTTTTTATTTACCTTAAAAAAAAAAAAAAAAAAAACATCCTCAAAGACTTCAAAAACCTCTTCAAGGACACCTAAAGCTCTCAAGGGCCTGGAACTCCGTCAAGACCGTACGAGTCTTGTCAAGGACCACTGAAACCTCCTCAAGGACCATCTCAGCTCACTCAAAGACCTACACAACCCCTTAAACACCATATGAATCTTGTAATGGACTGCTTGACTCCTGGAACCCCCTCAAGGACCTGCAGAACTCCCTCAAGGACCATTTGTGCTCATGCAAGGACCCCTCAAGCACATTTCAAGCTCTCAAGGACCTGGAACTCCGTTAAGACCATATGGGTCTTGTCAAGGACTGCTGTAACCTCCTCAACAACCCCTTGAGGAAATCTGGAATCTCTTCAAGGACCGTACGAAGGACTCCAGGACCCTCTCCAGGGTGAAGTCTGTTTCCATAGACACAGACACGCAAGCAAGCGTCATTTTTATCATAACACTGACGTCGAGTGTTTTCCTGTCAAAAATGAAAAATAAGAGAATAAAACGCAGCTAAATCACCTCAGAGTCTTTGATCTTTCAAAATAAAACCAGGTGAATAAATATTAAAAGCAGCAGCTCTTTTCTTTTCTTCCTTTATTTGAATGTTTTTATTCTCTTGGTTTGGTTTTTTGTGATTGGAGAGGCCTTCCTGTTTTCAGCCAGGAATGTGAAGGTGGGGGAAGGAGCCAGGACTCAGTGTGTGTGTGTGTGTGTGTGTGTGTGTGTGTGTGTGTGTGTGTGTGTGTGTGTGTGTGTGTGTGAACCTGCTTTTCTGTGTATTATTACATTCAATTTCTGTTCTTTTGATTTGTGAATAAGTTCAGTCTCTTTGCTCCGTCAGAGCGACATCATTAACGTTTCTTAACAGCATTGCAAGAGTGTCGAGTGTGTGTGTGTGTGTGTGTGTGTGTGTGTATTGTGCAGGGCCATGTGAGGGAAGTGTTGGTGAAAGGGTGAAAGGAGGAAAAAGTAGCACAGCTTGTACTCCCAAGGAATAAGAGAGAGACACACACACACACACACACACACACACACACACACACACACACACACACACACACACACACAGGTCCGTCTGATCTGTAACTTGTGTTGATTTATAATCAGGGGGAAGGAGACTGTCGCCCCCTGCAGGCTGACACGAGTCTGTCTGTTTGTTCATTAGTGATAATTAAAAAAAGAAATAATCTAACGATGAGTTTAACGGCTGAACAATGAAATACTGGCTTCTGATTGGAAGGACTCCCAGAATATGGCAAGTGTTGGCTAAACCAGACACAACGAGAGAGAATCCTGGCCTCTGATTGGCTGTCAGGTCGACAGATAACCACGGCAACAGTGCTAATGCTTCAGCGGGTGAAGCTTACCCAGCATCAGGTTAACGCTCGTCTTCTCTTTGGAAAACAATCGCAGGCGTCCACGTGCAGAAGACGACACAATAACTGGTTGTGTGTTTACCTACCTGTGTCAGGTAAGTCCTCTGCTGAGGTGGGAGGGGCTTCCTGCTCGTCTGGTCCCACCTCTGAAAGTGACTCCAACAACTCTCCACCGACGTGAATGTCAACCTGCAGAGAGACGAATGCGTGTCGCTTGTCTGAGAGACGGACAGACACACTGCTCGAATAAAACATCTGGAGTTCAGTCGACTAAAAACTGATTTTGTTTTTAATCTGACGACAGATTAAATTTAAATATCTGAGAAAAAAAGTAGAAATTCTGAGATTAAATTCAAAATATTTTACATTTTGCTTCAAATTCTGACTTTTTTTCGCAGAATTTTGGATTAAAGTTGGAATTCTAAAAATAAAAAAATAAAAACAGTTTTCACATGTGACTTTAACTTCAGTCTTCACAGCTCACACATTAGCAACATTAGCTTCGTCTCATACTGAACAGTGAGACTTGACATTTGGATGACACAGAGTTTTTCATACGTTATGACTCATGAAGTTCCTCTTTTGAAAAGTGTTGAGACAGCAGTTATTTCTTCTTCTTCTTCTTCTTCTTTTAACAAACTCACCTTCAAGTCAGATTTGGGGTGTAAGAAGAAGAACGGCTTCAGAACAGGCGACCTGGGGACCACGAAGAAGAACGTGTTATTATCAACCGTGAACAAACCCGAGGACTGAATCACTGCCGCTTCGTCTCGGTTGTTGTTGTTGTGAGGGTGAATTAAAATCCAATAAGTTCGACTCACACTCTGGGACGTCCTCCCACGATGCCGGTGAGTCCAGGAGCTGCGAGACAGAGAGAGAGGAGTCTCCTTTACTAGAGATAACAATCAGCTGGTCTGAGTTCAGCTCAGCTCCCTGTCCTGCTCACAGTTCAACAACACTGAAGCATGAATCAGCCGAGTCACGCCGAGTTCACCAGTTCATGCTGAGTGTGTCGGGGTGTGTGTGTGTGTGTGTGTGTGTGTGTGTGTGTGTGTGTGGTTGAGCTGAACTTGTTACCATAAACAAAATCGAAATTTAGTTCAGGAGGTCACAACCCTCCTTATCTGCAGCAGCAGCAGCAGTGTGTGTGTGTGTGTGTGTGTGTGTGTGTGTGTGTGTGTGTGTGGATATTAATAAACCACTTGCAGCAGAATTCTGTCGGGGGAGGGGAGTGCTGCATGTTTTCATTTTTCCCTACAGGAATGTTTGGTCCTGAAGGCACCGAGGACCAGATCCAGTTCATTAACGGATCCTTCAGATTAAAACATCAGAACAACATGTTTCAGAGTGAAACGTCTCACTGACTCATGAGCCCCTGAGGACGAACCCTGACATCTCCGGTGGCCTGACGGCGCCACCACCAGGTCAGAATGTGCTCTTATATCAGCACGATGCAGGAAGTCGACACAGAAACATACAAACAGCTGCAACTCAAGTTTATTAATGTACATACTGTACATACATTCAGCGTCTCTGCAACTGCTAGAGTGAATACTGACATACACTTCTAGGCTTAAAGAAGGTGTGTGTGTGTGTGTGTGTGTGTGTGTGTGTGTGTCGTACCCATGCCGGTCCCAGCTGGAGCTATTTCCCTGGAGAAGAGTTCCAGAGCTTTCTTCTGTCTGTGGTGGACGGCCATCCAGATCACTGCCTCTCTGGAGCCCTGCACACACACACACACACACACACACACACACACACACACACACACACACACACACACACACACAATGTAAAGAGAAGGTAAAAGAAATAAAAAGGAGGAGAGAAAAGTGGAGAGAGAAACGAAAGCGTCGGAGAAGATCGGTGGCGTGAAACAGGCTTAACCGTGACCCCCGACCTGCGCCTGGTGGAGGACACATTAAGGACGGGTGGAGGGACGGAGGGGTGAAGAGAGAGTGTGTGTCCAATTGAAAGAAGAACAGCGATGGAGGGAGAGTTCGGAGGCTTGAAACAGGCTTAACTGTGACACTGAGCTGCTTCTGAGGGACGGGGGGATGAGGACGGACGAGAAGACAGGAAGTGAAGAGAGAAACCAGCAGAGACGTTTAAACGGATGGACTGTGTTAAATAATAGTAACGGTGTCGTGGTTGTTGCTTTCTGGCCTCTCATGAATCTGTAGCTCTGGGGGGGCTGATCATGTGATTTACATCCTCAGCTCTGATTGGACAGTTGTTTTCTAGAGTATCATCCGCCGACTGTGTGTGTGTGTGTGTGTGTGTGTGTGTGTGTGTGTGTGTGTGTGTGTGTGTGTGTGTGTGTGTGCGTGTTACCTTGGTGCGA
>NW_019521513.1:1968-8081 GCF_002814215.2 Seriola lalandi dorsalis | reverse complement strand
GTTGCACAGAGAAGATACCTGCACTCGCAAGGTCTACAACTGTACACGCGCGCGCGCGCGCACACACACGCACACACAGATGTGACTCACAGGCATCTTGGCTTTGGCGGCGGTGAGCAGAGACATGGTGATCTCACTGAGGTAGTCAAACACCAGGAAGTCCAGCTTCCCACTGTAGATCAGCTGAGGCACTGAGGACACACACACACACACACACACACACACACACACACACACACACACACACAGTGTTGTTATTTACGGAGACACCCAAACACACCTGTGCTTAACCTGCTGTGTTAAGTCTCACGTTCACCTGTGTTACCGTTTGTTTTAAACCCACTGAAACGTGCACTTGTAGCGTAATGAAGCTAATGCTAATGAGTTAGCTTCGACCGTTGTTGGTCTCCGTACCTGAGGTCGCCGTGTCCCCCCAGAACCCGGAGGCACAGCCGATGCGGACCGGTTTGGACCTGGCAGAACTTGTGTAGCACCTGGAGCTGGTTATGTGTCGACGGTCTGTTTTCGACGACGACGACTCAGCGGCGGAAGAGCTAAAGTGTAAAAAGTTTGCGTCAAAACACAAACTGACGCACTTTTCTGCGCCTCCGCAGCGCGACAGCCGCCGAAAAGCTGAAGGTCCATTACGGAGTAAATGTGGGAGCTGAGACATCGCTAATAAACGTTATTTACAGAGGAGGGGAAAAAAGTAGAAGAGAAGGAGAACTTTTCTCTGACAAGTTCAAGGTGCACTGGTCCATCCATAAAAATAGTCCGACAGGAAACACGTCACGGAACGGTTCGTCGGTCCATCCGGTGGTTCTTTGATCTCCCCTTTTTTTATATATATTTTTTTTTACATAATTTAAATATTTGACCACCAAAATGAAATAAAAATTTAAAAAAGAAGGAAAGAAATTCGTAATTGTTGAAAAGATTTAAAATAAAAATCTAAAAAAATCCACCACTATAAGTTGTTTTAGATCAGCACTACTCATGATACTCGTGATAAACTGATACTAAGGGTAACAGAAGTTCAAGGTCCATCCATTAAAAGAGTCCCACGTCACCAAACAATTCATTGGTCCATCCAGTGGGTCAGTATGGAAGCCCAGCTTGGCCATTACAAGAAAAAAAATTTGAAAAAAAAAATAGATATAAAAATTTAATTAAAAAAGAGAAAAAAATGTAAACTCATCAATCACTATGAGTTGTTATGGATCAGTAAAAATTTAAATCTGTTATTTGTTTTAAAACCAAAATGGAAAAGTCATTTTTAAAAAAAAACAAATAAAAAATCAAAATAGTCTGTTTTTGGTTTTTGGCAATTCCTTTTATCATCAACAAAAACCGTATTCAAATGGTTTTGATTTTTAATTCTAAACCAAAAACGGATTCATGTGGGCTATTGATTTTTAGTTTCCAAACAAAAAGCGAGAAAATCTTTTTTTTTTTTTTTTTTTTTAAAAAAGGCCCAATTTTGTTTTGTGCAAATTAATTTTTTTAATTTCTTATTTGGCGGAGACAGTAGATCGATGGACAGAGAGGAAGAGGAAGTGAAGTGTAAAAAAAGTCAAAATAAAAGAAAAAGTTGAGCCCCACTGATACTGATATTGACATGTGTGCTTCAGCAACCAATTATTCACTTCTTACATAAATGCAAAACATAAATAAACAATTTTAAAAGGATTCCTTAAATTTGTTGCCATATGTCAATATGTAGTGAGTGGGTCATTTTAAAGGGTTACAATCAGCTTGTATGAAAACAAGCTAAAAGTATTGATTTGTTTTCACACAAACTTAAAACTCACCTTTTTGGCACCAACAAGATTTATTGTCAATGTATTAAAAACACACATACACACAAAAATAAAAATAAACAAAAAAAACACACTGGCTCTTGGGAAATAAACTGAATAAAGATAGGATCATGGGTTTTGCATCATGCAAAGAACCTGCTTATTTCCATCCCACACAGATAAAAACAACACAAACACCAACAGTCAATCATCATTACTCTGACAGCACACCTGTTGACAGCAGATAAGAGGTTGCTGGACACAAAGAAATATTATAAATAAATACTGCTCGCAAGGTTGGTCTATTCTATATATTTTTAGTGTATTTAAGATGGAGAGATATTTATATTAAGGCTACTTGAGAACATTTAGATTCACAGAACAAAGCACATGTAACTCAGTGTTTAATTGCATCACCTATATTTTCCAATTTCTGTTCACTGCAAAGTTATTATTATGTTTTTACATTTGAATGTTTGAGATTTTCCAATGTATTATATATAAACTTAACTTGAGTTTTTCTTCAATCAATATAGATGATCAATTTCATGGATTAGCATTCTTCACATTCATATTTTGTGCTTTAGTGTATTGCAAAGAATGTGTCATGATAATTTTTTATCAATAATCTTGATGATGCTTTTATCACATACCGTTTAAATGACTGTAATTATGTTCATTCCTGCCGTCAATGGCTCAGATCCTAAAGAAATTCAGGACAAAGAAAAATGCTAATTGTTCTCTGCCTCCCTTTAGTGGCCACTATTTCACTGTTTTATTCTCCTCCTCAGGCTCTGAATCATCAAACATGTCGGTCAACTCTTCCTCCAACATCTCCCTGCTGTCCCCTCTCCTCTGCTTCTCAGACTCCTCTCTCTATCCTCACATGTTTACATGCTTAAACCACGCCGTCAGCTCCCTCATCTATGTCACCTTCACCTTGATCAACATCCTCCTCCTCCTCCCTCTGTACGGCCTCGTCCTCTGGACGGGTTTCAAACGGTGCTGCGCAACAAGCCACTCCGATGTCTTCACCTACTATATGGTCACCGTGGAGATTATCGGCATTGTGGGATCAGTCGTATATAGTGGTGCGATGGCCACATGTAGTCATATGCTGGTGATGATTGGGTATTATTTTTTAATCATCACTTACCCTGTGCAGACTTTCTTTCACTGCCTGACGTGTATGGAGCGCTACCTGGCTGTTGTTCACCCCATCATCTACCTGGGCCTGAGAAAGGCGGGCGGGGTGAAGGTCAGAAACATCAGCATTGGGTGCGCTTGGCTGCTGTGCTTTGGATTAGTGGGTTTAACAGCTTTGCACTTCCCTAATTTGCCCACTACTGAGTTATTCGCCATCCACATCATCGTCATAATTATTGTCTCTTTCTGCACCCTTTCTGTTCTCCGTGTTATGATTCGCCCAGGGTTGGGGAAAGTGGGTGGGAGTAAGGAACAGATTGACCGATCTAAGCAGAGAGCTTTCTATACCATTCTAGTCATAACGGGAGCGCTGATCTTGAGGTTTTGTGGGCTAGGGGCTTTCAATATAATATTTAGCTTAGGGGAAGGAATTGACAGCAACGAATGTGTGGTGCTAATGTCTGGAGCTTGGTTCAATCTTCCAAGCAGCCTGATTCCCCCTCTGCTGTTTCTATACAGAACAGGAAAACTGGCATGTTTTAATCGAAACGTGAATAAAGGTGAAACCTAGAGAAAACTAGAATCACCTTTTCACGATTGTCTGTCAACGCCCACCCAGACTAGTTTCAGATTACATCCCTGTTTATCCAGAGTCATTTAAATATTAACCAATTGTGTGTTTGTCATAATTGCTGTGTGAAGTCTTGATTAGTGGCTAAAAAGTGTTTTCTGAGGTCACTGTGATATTTGTGCAAAATTTGAAGGGATTTCCTTGAAGAGTTGTGGAAATATTGCGTTCACTCAGTTTGTGCTTAAGTCCAATGTTTTGTACCAAATTTGAGAGATGTCATGTTCACAAGGCAAAAACTGTGTTTTGTGGGGTCACCGTGACTTTGACCTTTGACATTTAGCCACCAAAATCTAATAATCAATTTGTCCTTGAGTCCAGATTAACATTTTTACCAAATGTGAAGAAATTCCTTCAAGATGTTACCACAGTTACAACAGTTACAGAATTGAATTTTTAGTTGTAAAAGTGCTTTCTGAAAAGCAGAAGATGCTTGGACTGGGTTTTTTTCTATTGTGCTGCTAAGTTGTGAGTAGGACACTGTTAAGTTATTACTAGTGTATTATGGGCTGTTGCTGTGGTTTCTCCAGGTAGTGTGAGGTTAGGGTATCGCTCCATCAACTAAAGATCTATTGCTGATAGGGTGTTCTAGGTGGTTGCTATAGTTGTTCTAGGTGGTTGCTAGAGTGTTAGTTTGGGTGGTTGAGATGGTTGCTATGGTGTTGTTAGGTAGTTGCTAAGGTGCTCTAGGTAGCTGCTATTATAGCCCAACCTTTACAGTTTTAGAAGTTTTTTAAGAATTGTGACCACAGTGTGTGTTAAGCCGGACCTTTTGTAGGCAACATCGTTCTACATCTTAGCTTACTTTGGCATTTTTACATTTCAATTTATCAATAATTATTGGCTGAAATATACAACAATGTTAGCATAAGCTAGGTCCCAAAGGTCCCATTCAGCTTGAACCTCCAAGCTTAATTGCTTGGCGTTTCCAATGGCTACCAGCACTAAAAACTGTCCCTTCCCACACATGACAGCGACCCCCCCCCCACAGCATTCAGGGGTCTCCTCTGTGGAGGGGATCAGCCACCTTCTGTCCAAAGCTTCAAACACCCGCCTTGATCATCAAGGTTTTCAAGGTTGATCCTGACATCCTCCATCTAACAAATTTCGCCGCAATATCTGCCGAGGACTCTTTGAGAGATCTCACTCTGGGAAGAGTTGGATGAACAGAGCGAAGGACCAACTGATATCGCAGTGCAGGTGAACAGTCTCATAACAAAGATTTACCTCCACATTGAAATGAGCGTGACCCAGCTACAATAACAACTAGTAAGCGTGTGCACGCCACCCTCAGATCCAGCAAATGGAAAAACTATCTCTCTTGGCGATGCGGGCGCATGTCAGATTTAATGAAGTGGTCATTGGTGGTTTTGTAACATGCAAAGAACCCCTGGTTCTGTTTATTTTCCACATATTCCAGACACACCTACTTATACAATGTATGTTCTGACAGGACACCTGAAGACAGGCAGTCCGTGGAGAGGGAGGACGAGGACACAATTTCACCTGTTTGGAAGAAACATAAAATAAAACCCTACGAAAAAGGTCTGTCTCCTTTAATAAACTCAAATACATTTATATTTATTTGTAGTATTCTAAATAATTATCTGATAGTCAATGACAACCATATTTGAAATGATGAACTATATTCAAAGTTGTGTAACTTTCACTACTTTTTTGACAGACTCTATGTTAACCGTTTGTTCTGCATGACTTCCCCAAAATGTCACTGTCTTTTTGAAAGTTGAGAGGTGGAACCGCCGTGGATCAGACTTTGTTTTAGAACATGTCCAACTCCTTTTCTCCGGTTCATGGTGTGTCCCTCCTTGTAAAAGGTGGCTCTCAAATACTGAAGTAGATTAGGCTACAGGAGTGGTTTGAGAGGTTTGTATCAATGTTTTCATACTTTTTTTTCCACCCGAAAGATTGATGACCAATGGAATTTATTTTAACTGGATGGGAGGTTTGATATTACGATAAACTTCGAGGCAGCGGTAGGAGCAAATTGTCCTACTGACCTGTAGCCTTCAAGATGCCAAAGTGTGCCAATAAAATCATGTCAAATTCGAAATTAAAATAGGTGTCATTCTCCTGTGGGAAGGTGGACTATCTGTATGACTGGACCACTTCTCAATTTAGTTTACCTAAGAGACAATCGGAAAAATCGGCATCATCAGCGTAAGTGATCACCTCTGAAGGACGATAGCTTGTTCGATATTTTGGTTGCTTGACTCCCTTACTCTCCTTTTTGTCTTCTTACTCTCTCCCACAGGCCATGTCCGTCAGCTCCCTATCCT
This sequence comes from Seriola lalandi dorsalis, assembly GCF_002814215.2. Classification (NCBI taxonomy): domain Eukaryota; kingdom Metazoa; phylum Chordata; class Actinopteri; order Carangiformes; family Carangidae; genus Seriola; species Seriola lalandi. Next base: position 2,211 of record NW_019521513.1, on the reverse strand, counting down.
CCAACTCCTCCATCTTTTCTTTCTATAAAAAATGCCAATACTCTGTAGCCAGCAATGTCATCTACAGCATGTACACCGTCACCAGCGTCCTCCTCCTCCCTCTGTACATCCTCGTCCTCTACATGGGTGTCCAACGATGGAGGCGTCAGCGCTCTGCGTCTGCAGGAACGACGACGGGTCACGCCGACGTCTTCACCTACCACATGGTCATCGTGGAGATTTCTGGCGTTTTTGGATCAGTCA
>NW_019521513.1:0-898 GCF_002814215.2 Seriola lalandi dorsalis | reverse complement strand
GACCTTTTCTTTCACCCCATCCATGCACCAAAGTTTCCACATGTATGAGGACATTATCATCCAAGAGTTCAATGTTCATTGTTACATGATCTGCTCTACAGAACCACCCTGACATATTAATCTACGTTGCTTTTTCCAGGTTATACATATGATAAATTCATATATATTTATATCTGGACACTTTGTTGTGTATTATCACTTATTAAAGAAAAGATATGTTAATGAGGGAGGCTGCCCTGTAAATTATCTTCTACTCTGAGCAGACAAATGGAGAGAAAATTTCCCTGTAGAAAAACAAAACTGACCAAAACTGCAGGAATGATCCGAACATGCAAAGAACCCACAGTCGTCTTTATTTTCCTCCCACAAAACAAAAACAATTCATCAGTACGTCAGCTGACAGGACACCTATAGGCAGTTGCCTGCTGTCTGTGGAAAAACCTCATCAGAAGCAAACTGAGGTGGTAATCCTTTCTTCTTTACTTTTATCTTGTTACTTGTTACATATGAATGTGTCATCTCTGGATATATTTTATGCTGTTGATCCAGAAAGACACTGATTTGTTCCTCATCCAAATATATAAAAAAGGGAAACAAATTGAAAAGTGAAACACAAGCATTAAGAGAAAGTGCTCTCATAATTTCACATTAATTTATACACATGTGAAAACATTAAGTAGCAGATTAAGAATACACATGAACATTAGATCATCTCATACAATATGATGCATTGTTATACATTAAATTACATGATTATATATGAACTAGTCAAGACTGGTTCCACCTCAGTCATGTACACTGAAAAACCACTACTTAGCCAATCCACAATAAATGAACCCTTACAAAAAATCAAACGTACTACTACGACAAGTTTCACCTAGAATGTCCCCGCAACCAC
>NW_019521512.1:1912-2674 GCF_002814215.2 Seriola lalandi dorsalis | reverse complement strand
CTCTCTCTCTCCTGCTTGAAGAAAGCCAATCAGAGCTTTGCAGGTGGAATCAGGAGTGAATCATCTTCCTGTGTCAGAGACTGAAAATGATGGAGATGGACCCAGTTCATCAGTCGCTGCTGTTTGATTTGAAAACCAAAAACAACATTCAGGTTGTCATGACAACCCTGTCTCAGCCCAGAAGCTTTTACTGGAGCTTTCACCCACATGTTGTGGTCTTCATTAGCGGACAGGTGACCGTGTTAACAGGTCGTGGGTCTCTGGCGAAGACACCTGAGCTGTCCACTCATTGATGAAGTCCACAACATGTGGGTGAAAGCCAGTAAGTCCACTGAGTTCAGATGACTGGTATCTAGTCACAGGGACGTTTCCTCTCAAACAGTGAATACAGTGTTTAAATGACCAGCTCCTCTTAGACCCAAGCTACTGACTTCTGCTCCAGTTAAATGTGACCTGACAGGTGTCACCTGCAATCACTCACCTGTGTGTGACGCTGCATGGAGGCAGGTGACTCCACTTGTTGAGTAAAATCAGACATGAACTTTCATCTGCTGAAAGAATCAGTTTGATTCTTTGACAGTTTAAAGTCTTGAATCAGGTAAAAACCCAAACACTGCTCTGACCCTGGTGGACAGTTTATTTATATTTTCAACAAACTCAGCAAACACAAACTCTGTCTGCCCACACACACACACACACACACACACTCTCTGCTTGTCTGACTGTCTCCTCCACCCTCCTCCTCCTCCTCCTCCTCCTCCT
>NW_019521512.1:0-1072 GCF_002814215.2 Seriola lalandi dorsalis | reverse complement strand
GTCCAATCCAATTAACCGGAGCGCAGCGCTAAACCCATTCTGTGTGTGTGTCTGTTCTGCGGTATGTTGTTCTATGTCGTCTTTATCGGGCCCCGTTGTCATTCAGCTTCTTGTATTTAAGGAAAAAAAGAAAGAGACTCAGCCGGACCGGCTGCTTCTGCCTCCTCCATCTATGCACTTACTCAGAATCCCTGACAGAATCCAAAACCCGGAGCGGACTTGTTGCACACTGGGACACGAGAGGAACGAGTGAAGAGTCTCCACTCTGAGGTCAAACTTTTCCTCTTGGTTTATTTTGTGTGTGGAAAGTGTCCGGTCAGCTGACTGAGAGTCTCTGAACCTCTGGTGTTTCCTCCTTTCAGCTTCTGTTGTCACATCAGCTTCATAACGTTCAGAGGAACAGCTGTGAACATCAGGATGACGCTGACCGCTGGGCCCATATTTATCAAACTAGTTCAGTGAAATATTGGACCTAAATCAAAGATAAAACTAAACACTCCTGATGCTAACAGCTGCAGGTGGATCCAGTTGTTTAAGAGAAGCATCTTTGGTTCTAGATCAGAGATGGAGGAGAACACTGTTCAGTGTGTCACAGGTCACGAGGAGCAAAACATGAAGTCAAGCATCAGGAGTTCAGGAGGTCAGGACCAGGACGAGGGTCTGATCCAGATGTAATGTCACATGTGGATCAGGTCTCAGTAACTGTCTCAGTATCTAATCTCATATGAACCTGATCCATAAACGTCTCCACAGACGCAGCCTGGTTTTCACACTTCATGTCTCTTGAATATGTTGCTGAGCTAGCTGCTAACTGGCAGCTCGGTGGGTTACTGTGGCTAATGTTAGCATGTTCATGGCTATCAGGTAGTGAGTGTTTCAAAGGCCCACAGGTGAATCAGAGCAGCACCTGTACAGTGTGTGAACATATCTGTTTACAGCTGCACCTTCCACAACACCTGTTCATGAGGTTTGGGAAGTGTGCACGTTGGCTCCTTTACATCCTGTGATTACCCACAACACCTTTCTCTCTACTAACCCTAACCCTGCGGTGAAGTCAGACACTTCATCAGCT
>NW_019521511.1:0-1357 GCF_002814215.2 Seriola lalandi dorsalis | reverse complement strand
CTATACTATGACTTTTTCTTGACTTATTATACTGTGACTTTTTCATGACTTTTTATGCCTTACTATACTATGACTTTTACTGCCTTACTATACTATGACTTTTACTGCCTTACTATACTATGACTTTTTATGCCTTACTATACTATGACTTTTACTGCCTTACTATACTGTGATGTTTTTATGCCTTACTATACTATGACTTTTATGACTCTTTATGTCTTACTTTACTATGACTTTTTTTGCCTTACTATACTGTGACTTTTTCATGACTTTTTATGCCTTACTATACTATGACTTTTACTGCCTTACTATACTATGATTTTTTTATGCCTTACTATACTATGACTTTTCTATGCCTTTTTTATGCCTTACTTTACTATGACATTTTATGACTTTTTTATGCCTTACTGTACTATGACTTTTTATGACTCTTCATGCCTTATTATACTATTACGTTTTTATGCCTTGCTATACTATGAATTTTTTATGCCTTACTATACTATGACTTTTTATACCTTACTATACTATGACGTTTTTATGCCTTACTATACTATGATGTTAAGACTTTTAATTCCTTACTATAGTAGGACATTTTCATGCCTTACTATACTATGATTTTTTATTCCTTACTATACTATTACGTTTTTAAGACTGTTTATGCCTTACTATACTATGATGTTTTTAAGACTTTTAATTCCTTACTATAGTATGACGTTTTCATGCCTTACTATACTATGACTTTTTCATGACTTTTTATGCCTTACTATACTATGATGTTTTTAAGACTTTTAATTCCTTACTATAGTATGACTTTTTTATGCCTTACTATACTATGACTTTTTTTATGCCTTACTATACTATGACTTTTTATAGACTTATTATGGATTACTATGATGTGACTTTTTATGCCTTACTTTACTATGACATTTTATGACTTTTTTATGCCTTACTGTACTATGACTTCTTATGACTCTTCATGCCTTATTATACTATTACGTTTTTATGCCTTGCTATACTATGAATTTTTTATGCCTTACTATACTATGACTTTTTATACCTTACTATACTATGACGTTTTTATGCCTTTTTATACCTTACTATACTATGACTTTTTCTTGACTTACTATACCATGACTTTTTTATGACTTTTTATGCCTTACTATACTATGACTTTCTTATGGCTTCCTATACTATGAAGTTTTTAAGACTTTTAATTCCTTACGTATGACGTTTTCATGCCTTACTATACTATGACTTTTTTATGCCTTACTATACTGACTTTTTTTATGCCTTTTTATGCCTTACTATACTATGACTTTTTTATGACTTTTTATACCTTCCTTTACTATGACTTTTT
>NW_019521510.1:7186-7905 GCF_002814215.2 Seriola lalandi dorsalis | reverse complement strand
AATGAAAGGATAATACAATTCAATAAAAAAACAATATATTTCTTTAAATAAAATCAATTAGATAATTAGATAAAAGGGACAATAAAATGTTTTTTTAGAAAAAAAAGTACATGCCCAGTGTAACACATATTTTGTGTGCCTGTGTGTGTGTTTGTGTGCGTGTATATATATTCCATATATGCAAACTAGGCTATGTCAAGAGTATTATATAGTACATATTTTGCAGCTAAGATTAGTGCAGGTTTCTCTCCGCACAGAATCTGTATTCATCTCTGCCTCTCTCTCTCACACACTCTCTCACACACACACACACACACACACACACACACACACACACACACAATGCTCTTTCTTGCTTATATGAAGATGTTCACAAACAAACACGCAGAAACAGTAACACACAAATGTAACACAGACCTGTTCCCTCCAACACAGAGACCACATGTTACAAACTGGGGGACACACTCAAACAGAGGAAAATATACTTGATATTTTTCACTTAATGAGATTTGGGTGAGGAGGGGGCGTCCTGGTCCAACAACCAAGTGTCAGACCAAATGACATGGACTGTTACCATGATTAAAACCACAGATATCTCTAGTTTTGAAAACTGCTGAAAACATTTGGGATAATGTCAGAACACAATTCAACAACGTTGATCCTGAAACTCTCCAGACCAATCCAGAGACAGATTAAGGTCTTGCTAGATTGGGGGCCGT
>NW_019521510.1:0-1040 GCF_002814215.2 Seriola lalandi dorsalis | reverse complement strand
AGAGAGAGAGAGAGAGAGAGGAAGAGACAATATAGAAAACATAAGGGCGGGAAAAAAAACCTGGAGCCTAGATCAGGACCATGACACTATGACCTTTCCCTGAACCTCACCAAGTCTAAAGCAAACTAAACCTGAAGATATGAAGACTTTATTGACCCCACATGCTTATTCACTTGTTATAGCAGCACATAGAAAGAGATATTAAGATCAAATTAAAAAAAAAAAAGAAAACCAATTAAACCTTTAAAAAGGCTGTAACATAAACATTACAATACCTAAGACAATAGGTGAGTTGCGTAAGTAATACAGTAAAGGTGTGGGTAAGACTAATAAGTAGAGTAATGAGTACAGTATGTATTTATGTAATACACACACTTTACAGTCATAATACAAGTATATATAATCAAATCATAATATAATATAAACATAAAAAAAGACATTATACGGTAGGATATCATACAATGCTGCAGCAGCACAATATACATTCATCATATATCCTAACGATATAGCAGTAATATAGTATTACTACATGTTCATAGTCTGGTATGCTGGTGTCACCAGCAGCAGCACTGCATCCCAGAGACTAAAATGACATCTTCACTAACTTGTCACAGGAATAAAGTTTTTCAATCCAAATAAATTCTAAGCCAAGAACATGTTGTGTGCTACTGATTGTAATGAAAACAAGGAAGATGTCTGATTTGTGATTTGGGAGCTCTATGAATAAAACTAACCTGACCTTACACTGTAAGCTGCTGTGGATCACAGCTACATGCTGAATGTGAAATACTGATTATTACACTGTTTATGTATTTAGAAAATCAACACGATGGGACTTCTGCATCGATACCAGCTCACACGGCAACAGTCCATCTCTATTAGCAATGACAAGAGGGTAAAATGCTAATATTGTTACCAATACTTAGACGTCAATAGTCCCATCAAACTGTCCATATTTCTCTGCTTCTCTCTTGTTCTTCTTTTACCTTTCCTTCTTCAACTCCATCTCTCTTTGTTATACATTGATGTTGATATTAAGG
>NW_019521509.1:0-3085 GCF_002814215.2 Seriola lalandi dorsalis | reverse complement strand
ATCAAATATTTGGAAACATACAACATTTGGTTGAATGAAATACAGAAAGTGAACGTTAAAAGTGATAAATGATGAAGTCTCACGAACCTTGAATTATTTTGTGGAAGTGTTTAACATTATGGTCCTTTATTGAACAAGAATAAATTTGAACCAAATGTATCTAAAATGACTTTATACTGGTGTAGTCTTTGTATACCTCGAAGGAGTGCAGGCTGTTGTGCCTCATGTTCAGTAGCTTAATATTTTCCAGAAAATAGCCTTTACAATGCGAGACCTAAATTTTCATAGTCAGAGCTCATAGACTGTTGAGCAGCCTCCCTAAAGAGATCAGGTTGGTTGTCTCGATTGTCTCTTCTTTTAAAAAGTTTTAGTAAAACACTTTTTACAGATAGGCCTGTGATCTTTTACTTTATCATCCAAAACGTGTTTTTTTCTTTCTCTAAGTTGTGTGTGTATTCTATGGTGTATTTAGTTTATTCTCTTTTTACTTCTTACTTCTTCTTCTTACTGTTTTGTTCTTTTCATTTTTGGAAATAATCTCTTTCTGTTTGCAGTCTCTATAAAGCACTTCATAAAGCCTGTTTTTGAAAAGGGCTATAAATAAAGATTATTATTATCATTAAAATAATTTTTGAAAAAAGCCAGTAAACTATATTGCTCATGGTTAGAAAAGCATTGCAGCAAAGACCAAAAAAAAAAATTGGAGACTTTTTTTTTTTTTTTTTTTAAATGACGTCTGTTGAAAGTCTGTGTGATATGACATCTCATTATCAAGAGAAAATAATTCAAAATCACGAGATTTCTTGTCTTCAGTTTCACATAATTTTGAGATACAGAAGTTAACGCTCTATTTCTTTGGTGAATCTAATGCATTTCTGTAGAACTATTACAGAATACATAAAAACTAAAAACAAATAGGCTACCTGCACAACTGCAACTAAAATATTTTACTGTATAATTTCAGTTTCAGACAAAATTCGAGAGAGATCTGGAAATGCTTACCTTCGTTTGGACATCCTGTCATGAATCAGTAACGTCTAGACATTTAGTGGAGGAGCTATATATTACAAATCTCACTTTCGCTTTCTGCAGAAGTCACACATACACTCAGTGGCTGTGGTCACTTTCATAGAGAGGCTGCATCTGTAGAGTAAAGCCTATTGCATTCATATAACAGTGTCATGAATTCTAGTCTGTGATATTTATAAAGTTTAGTTTTGTTTGGAAATGTGTAAATGCAGTTATATGTTTAAAAGGCCTAATTAGGTCATAGACCAGGCTGTTTTTATAGCCGGCTATGTGTCGTCTTTGGGTCACTTTGTGGATGGACGTGGCTGGTTTTTGGTTTCCTGATTCATGTCATCACTCATTTTTTCGGAGGATCATTTTTAAGTGATAATACATTTTTAGATTCAATCTCTCAACGGTCTTCTTCCTGTGTAAAAATACATTCTGAAACTTATGAGGCTTCAGCAGTCTGCTTTGCTCAGATTAAGTAGGTATCCTCCAATGTTACTGCATTTGAAGTGCAGATTGCCTGTGGACAGCTTTCATCCTTCTACTGAGCTGCAGAGGATGGAGGTGTTTCGTTATAAAAGACGGGTTTTGAAAGATTTGGATCGATAAACTCAGACTGATAAAGTTTCAAGTTGGCTTCACCTTATGTTTGAAATGTATTTTGCACAAAATGATGACAGTAAATTCTGCCCCCAATTCACCACTCTCTTTGGCGTTGAAAAGCCAGTAGGCCTGTGGACAGGAGGAATGAGAACAGCATGCAAACCTGTTTCATTGTGTAGGCCTACATGGGTAGTCTGATAGTCACACATTTACACTCAGTGGAGACTTTATTAGATATAGGCCACCTCTGTAGTATAGCCTATTGCATCACATGTTTATAACGCTCAGTTTTGTTGACAATAGAAATGTGTAAATGTAGTTATATGTTTAAAAGGCCTAATTAGGTCATATCAAAGGTGCTACTGTTCTGGATTACATTACACTGAGAGTCATGTCTATCACCCCCCAAACCACACAACACACTGATACCTATATGAGAGGGCAGTACACCACTATTAACCATGACCTCTATGTTGCATTGATATTGATGTAACCTTCAACTTTTGAGTGAGCTCTGTGCTCTGTCAGTGTTTTTCAATATTTTCTGTGACAGGAAGATAAAGGCTAATCCATATACGCTGCAATTTCACGTGAGAATGTGGATAATCAGCTGTGTGTAAGTCACGTATCCTTATGATGGGAATTGTTTCATTTTTACTTGAAGAGGATGTGGTTTATGTTCATGATGGTAACAAACATATCTGAACAGCTGTCTGGGACCTCAGCTGAGATACCTTCCTGTTTTTTGAGGAGAGCTGTCCGGTAAGTTCACAATCTATCACATCTATTGTTAACCAGTGAGACAACATGTGAACCACAAACTAATTCAAATGAAAATGAAACAAAGTAAAAACTGCAAGTGTCTGATATGTCTCTTGTCATCACATGAAAGTGGATATTATAACAAGTGAGAAGTTTCTCATAGGACATAGACCTGTAATGGGACATAATGAATCGCACAATACTCAATGACATGAAAGTTTAAGTTGCAAAACACATTTCAATGCATGGCCCTTTATCATAATAACAGCCGACTCGAGTTATCTGGACATAGACCAGGCTGTTTTTATAGCCGGCTATGTGTCGTCTTTGGGTCACTTTGTGGATGGACGTGGCTGGTTTTTGGTTTCCTGATTCATGTCATCACTCATTTTTTCGGAGGATCATTTTTAAGTGATAATACATTTTTAGGAGGATTTCCCCCCCGTGATAAAAGCAGGGTGCATTTTACTGTTCACTTTGACCTGGACATGACAATGTCAATGTGTTTGTCTGACTTTTTTCAGAGCTTTGGGTATTAATTGATTAATTCATTTCTCTTTTTGTAAGAGCATGTGAGGGACTTAACTCCATCGTCACTGATTTCATACATCTCTTTTGATAGCTATGTTTTTTAAATGAAGAAAGGGCATCCTGGTCATAGAAAGATCCCCTTCTAAAGCTATTCCAACGGGGGGGGGGGGGG
>NW_019521508.1:0-2019 GCF_002814215.2 Seriola lalandi dorsalis | reverse complement strand
GTGTGTGTGTGTGTGTGTGTGTGTGTGTGTGTGCACGCATGATTTCCCTGGTTAAAAAAGCCATCGTTATAGTGATTAATGGTGCCTTCATTAAGCACAGCAAGATCATTTGCATACATTAGATAAATGTGCTGGAAGATTACGGTGGCTTTGGTGTGTAAAGCCTCAAAAGCAGCATCACATTTTTACGTCGGTACTATCAAAAGGAAATACAATTCTGTGGCGGTAGTGAAACACTGTAGAGTTTATTGAATATGGGGGAAATTAATTGTTTCATAAAACATTCAGTTATTTTATCTTTTAATCACTGAAACTTTTGTCTAATATTACCATTCAAAAATAAGCTTCTACTCTGCATTTCCATTAAATGCACCACTGCATTAAAAGAGTGCTTTGATAAATGAATAAACAACAACAGTTTTTGTCCTCCAACACACTATTCGACTGCAGCAAAGTTTACCGTTACTTCCCTTGGCTACACTGTGTGTTCAGTTCGTTTAGATTATTTGTGTGTGTGTGTGTGTGTGTGTGTGTGTGTGTGTGTGTGTGTGTGTTTGTGCTACACGTCTTGTCTCTGTGTCTGTTTGTATTTGCACATGTTCTCAGTTGTGTTTCAAGCTGTAGGATGGTAAATTTAAAAGAGCATTCAAAGAATTTACTTCTGAACCCATCAGGCACACAGAGAAGAGATTCAGTATGCAATTAATGAAATTTAAACTGATATTCCCGTGTTCAAAATGTCTACAGTATCAGTTTTACGGCATTAGGGTGAAAATCTCAGCCAAGTCACTTTAGACGGAGCTGATAAAATTAAAAGAACGTGAGGAAAAACTGAACTGTAAATTGTTGTTATTCCGTATTTCAGTCACTGAGATCTAATTTTCAAAAGCCCACATCTAAAAACCTGCAGTGCGCCGTGCTTCAGAGCTGAATGTTGTTAATTTGTAGAAAGCTTCACTGATTACCCACTGCAGGCAGCTGCCGTTCTCTATGTGACACTAGGCTTTGTTTGACAACTCCAATCTTTTCTGTTTCAACATTTAAAAAAAGAGGGTTGCATTTCAGAACCTGCCTGAGAGGTTCATCATCACCACAACAACAAACAGGCAAAAGAAGAAAGAAGGTGAGAAGGGGTACATGGCACAGTGGCTGGCAAACGTGTGTAGCTACGGTATATTAGCAGCTAGGAGATAGTTAGAGGTCATCTCTATTTCATAACAATGATTAGCTTCTTCCATCTGCCGCTCGCTGCATTTCCGCTTTCCTTGATTGCAGTGTTCTCTATATCCAGGAAATTAGTTCATTTATGCTCCACAACCCTGTTGTCAGCGAGGCACAAACAGGTGCAGCAGACTGAACGACGCCACAAAGGAAAAAGATACTCGTCGAGAAAGAAACAGAGATGGAGATATGTGCAAAATACAGCACTGACAATAAGAGTCATGCCACAAGTACAATGGTGGCTGATTAATACAGGACGGACAAAAAAAATGTGGTTGTATTATATTTTACGAACGTTACCCATTAAATGATCTGCCAAAAAGCGAATCCTAGCGATACGAAAGTGTTTATGTGAAGTGTTAAGGGTTTATTCTTTTCATTTTTAACTGAAATTACAGCGTCATGTAATATGGAGGTTTAATGTAGGGTTCTGTTCAGTAAAGTTTTGTGCTGTAGGGTAGAAGAAAAAAGACATGCTATTCAACCATACCATCCCTAAAGCATATATCAAACTGGAGCCGGTTATGACTGCACCGTGTCATAGAATTTACATGCAACATCATATGAACACAGACTGTGCAGCTTTGTGTGTGTGGACATCATGTCATGTTTGATATGAGCACATGTGGTGTGTCAGTTATGGGGAGCACAGAGAGGCTGAGAGACACTGCGAGGGGGGCCTGAAGGGTTCAGATTTGTTGGAAGGGCTGCGTATGTGTGTGTGGGTGTGTGTGGGTGTGGGTGTGTGTGTGTGTGTGTGTGTGTGTGTGTGTGTGTGTGTGTGTGTGTGTGTGTGTG
>NW_019521507.1:2604-3160 GCF_002814215.2 Seriola lalandi dorsalis | reverse complement strand
ATACGCAAATGTAATATATGAAGTTACATATATGAATATATATATATATATATGAATATATATATATATATATATATATATATATACATATATATATATATACACATATATATATATATACATATAGAATATAAATATAAATTTAAAAAAATAAATTTGGAACCTATTAGAAAGCAAGAATTATTCTTAAAATTAATTTTTTAATTAATAACTTTAAGTTAGATATGTTAAACATATATAAACATATAGATTTCTTAACATGTATGTTGTTTTAATAAACTTGCATAAATAAATAAAATATATATTGTTAACATATGTTAACACAATTATTTTAATCATATTCATATTTTTTATATATGTACATTTACAAAATGTACCATGGGCATTTCATATATGTTATAAATTTATATCTTCATATATCCAGAGAATGTATATATGTGATAATAATATATCACCTTATAGGTGAAATCTATATCACTCTTCATAAAGGGACACATACAGTATGTCATATATTACATTTCTGTATGGGTTGTGTTTGTATAAATGTACAGTATAA
>NW_019521507.1:0-1630 GCF_002814215.2 Seriola lalandi dorsalis | reverse complement strand
CCGATTGAAACATTTTGACCATTAACATGCTGACGGTGGTTAATTGCTTGTAACTGATGGAAAAAACAAATAAAGCTCAGTAACTAATGAGACATGAGGCTTAACAGTGCAGATACATGTGGGCTCACTATGGGCTCATTTATAAAATCTCCGCCTTTCAGTGTGGACTCAAACTCAGCTCGCCGCTCGCCATCACTTCACTGTCGCCTCGAGCCTGTCGCAGCTGACCTGCGGGTTGCTAGCCAGATTACTATAAAAATAACCTGTTGGAGAATGGCAGCGTAAGAGAGGGAGGCGGCACTGACCCAGATTCACTGCTGCTGCTGATGGAGGAGAGGAGGAGGAGGGGCCAGGGCGGGGAGTTGGAGTCGGAGAGGGTTGTTGGGAAATCATCAGGAAGATAACACGGAAGGTCACTGCAAATATATTAATCTAGCTTCTTGTGACTTTTCCATATCTCACAAGGTAAAACATGCAGAGAGAAATATTCAATTTACTTAACGTTTTATCTGTATCATTATCTTATTCACCTTTTTACACCTGGTGTTAAGATGCGATGTCAGTCCATATAATAAATGATGCGATCTTGCCTTTGTGTTTACACCTGGTGTTGTCGCAGACCATCATTACCGTTATGATAATCCACTTTGAGATGTTTTGTCTTTGTGTCTTCGTAACGTTTTCACTTCACTAACGAAGACGTTTCCATCCATTCGTTTAAAATAACACAAATGTAGAAGAAGAAATTCCATGATGTATCAGAGTTAAGACGTCAGAGTTTAATTATATATACACAAACCTGCAGTGATTAACATTGTATTTTCACAAAACTTTATACATTTGCTTGAAACCTGCTGACTCCTTTTTGTCTGACCACCAGAGGGGGCATGTCCATAAAATGTAGACATGGATCATCTGGAGCTTGTCTGAACCAACACTTGGTTGTTTGTCTCATGAACTGAATCGAACCGAAGACAAAGACTGAACACAGTCGACTTGGACTTTGGTTCTGACCAATCAGTGTATCTGACTCCACCTGCCAGTCATATCAGTCACCTTATTGATCTGCGCTGGTTGCTCCACCCTCTGAGTCTTCAACTCAGCGATCTCGGCCTCCAGCAGGTGAATCACCTCCTCGTAGTCCATCTCCATCCCCCTGGCCTGCTTCTGGGCCGCCTCGGCCAGCTGGATCCGAGTCCTCAGGGCCCGACTCTCCTCTGCTCCCAGTTTTACTTCCTGTCGAGAGGAATGGGGGAAAGAGGAAGGACAGAGGAGGAGAAGAAGAAGACAGATTTACCGTCAGAGCTCAACAAATGAACAGCAGGGCCTCGGCGATGCATTCAGTGCCTTCTCAGACCCTCTTAACTTTCATAACTCTTTCCAGGTGCTGGAGTCCTGATGCTGAATTCTTGGTGTCAGGGTGATTTAGTGTGATGCTCTTTGCTTTTAGCCTCATGGACGTTTGACTGAATCAGCAGGACTCACCTGGACCTGTCACCTCTCAGAATATTTCTACCTTTGATAAGGTTACCAACATCCAGAGAGTAGCATCTACCTGGAGACCAAGAAAGGAAGGACCGATGTGTTTATTGTGTTGATCCTGCAGAGTGAGGAACTTAAGAAACAACGT
>NW_019521506.1:3033-3927 GCF_002814215.2 Seriola lalandi dorsalis | reverse complement strand
ATTGTGTAGTAGTGTGAACGTACCCATCTTCTCCTGCGGTGTAAACACTCCTGTGGTTCTGGCTGTGGAGGGCGGGGTCCAGGCTGCAGACAGGAAGTAGTTCTGGGTAGAGGAAGACGGGCCGGGTGGCGAAGAGCCAGGCGGTGTTGGCGGACAGCAGAGGGAAGGCGTGGCCTGAACACAACAAGAACCACAATCTTAACCAGAACCAGAACCAGCTTAGAGAAGGAGGACTATGAGACAGGCTTTGATTTCTCCTCCTCACTGTTGGTGGCGGGAGTCATCCTTGGGAGCCAGCGTCTGGAGACAGCAGGAGCAGCAGGAGCAGGAGGAGGCTCCTCTCTCTGCTCCACCTCCTGCAGGAGATCCAGGGCCCCCTGGAGGTTACACACACTGAAACTGCTGGGGAGAAACATCTCCTCCTGACGGCTGGCAAACTGGTGCAACTCCTCCTGGAGGGAGCAGGGAGGAGGCGGAAGGACAGATATTTGGTTATGACGTTGTGAGGTTCAACAGCCCGATTACTGACCAATCAGATGAGTGGAAATCCAGAGTCATCTGATTGGTCAGTGGTTGGGCTGTTGACAGGTTTTGATCTGAGGTTATCGAGGTAACTTCAGGTTTAACTCTTTCAGTCCTACGATCTGTAACGGGGTAAATCACCATGGTAACCGATAATCTGAGGCCTGCACTACGAAAAAAGTTCAACATACCCAGGGTGACCTTTCGTTATCTGGCCTAACTGAACCTAACATTGGCCATCCCGATAACCTGTACTATAAATATCTGCTGATCATTATTATTGATCACTTAATTGTAATATTTTGTCCCTGTCAGGATCCTGTAGGAATGATGACTCCGTGTTTCCAGTGATCTGATTGGTCAGTAGTTTGG
>NW_019521506.1:0-1464 GCF_002814215.2 Seriola lalandi dorsalis | reverse complement strand
CCATACTGTGTGTGTGTGTGTGTGTGTGCACGTGTGTGTGTGCGCAGGAGTTTTACCGTAAAGCCTGGGGGACATTGAATTTAGGTCCAGTCTGTGATGGGGCCTCATCTTCCTCCTGCTCCTCCTCTTCCTCCCGTTCCTCCCCCCGCTCCTGCTCCTCAGCTGCCACCTCCTCCTCCAGGAGCTGCAGAGTGACATCACATGATCTCAGAAAACAAATCCACAGTTCTCATTCGGTTTAAACTAATCTGGAAAAATGTGACGACTTGACTGATGAAGATTCAGAAGAAACGTCTCTGTGGTGGAGAAACATGAATCGGATCACGGGCCTGAGCTGTGATATGATGCTGTTTACAGATGGTAAACAACACAGACAGATGGTAAACAACACAGGCTGTTGGTAAACAACACAAACAGATGATAAACAACACAAACAGACGGTAAACAACACAGGCTGTTGGTAAACAACACAAACAGATGGTAAACAACACAAACAGACGGTAAACAACACAGACTGTTGGTAAACAATAGAAACTATCAATGTCTCTGAAGATGAGAATCATTCACAGGAATCAGCAGAAGCTCCAGCTGCTGAAGATCAACGCACCGTATCAAAGAGCTCCTCCAGCAGCTCGTTCACTTCCCTCTCTGAGAAAGAAGAAGAAGAAGAAGAGTTTACACTGAGTTGAGGTCAAGAAGAAGAAGAACAGAACCTGCCTCGTAGTACCGGCTTTTTAAACTGCTCTACATCTACTGTCTCACACTTTATTGAGTCTGTGTGAATCTGTCCTCTATATGTAAGTCTGTGAGTCCGACATGAACTCTACTTCCTGTTAACATTCCCACAATGCAATGCTTGGCATTTTACAGGTGAGAAAATGACCAGCGAGGACTCCACAGATCAGCGTGTGTGTGACACCTACTGGTGATCTGGACCGCCCGGTCCGTCCTGTAGTCCTCTAGGTCAGGTTCATCCATGTCGTCCAGGAAGTTGTATTCAGGGTCGTCATCGTCATCGGCTTCCTCTGAGAAAAAACAAACACAGATGTAAACAACAACAACAACAACAACAACAAACAGACTGACTGACACTTCCTGTTAGTTAGAGCTGAGAGCAGGAGGAAACACTCCACCTTTACAGAACAATGACGATCGATCAGTTTGATCTGGAGCTGATCAGATGTGTCTGTTTAAATGAGCTGAGTTTCTCTTTCCAGGAAATCCAGGTTCTGTATTTGATTTGTAAATTGTAGTTTGTGAGCAGCTGAGGAGTTGTTCAGTTCTTCACTGTGAGAAAACGACGATGAACTAATAAAACTTTGGTGAAACCTCATGAGGATGAAATCTGAAGTGAGACCGACGACGTTCCACAAGAACAGAGAAGAACACTAAGGAGCGGCAAAAGGAAGATGAAATAAGGCAGACTTTTATTCTGACAGCCTGACCTCTGACCTTCGTTGTCGG
>NW_019521505.1:1636-2450 GCF_002814215.2 Seriola lalandi dorsalis | reverse complement strand
CAGGACTCACCAACAGAGTATTCAAGAGCAAAAACTGCCAGATCAGACCCACAGACAAACAACAACAGACCATGCAGGTAAATCTGACAGGTCATCACATGACTCATCAGAGAGGAAAGAAGAAAAAATAAAAAAATTCCGGTTAATAAATCTCTTTTCCGTTTTTAGACTTGTTCTCTGATCTTTATATATTTATGATATTTAATCATTTAGGTAAGAGGGAAAAATCACTACTTGGTGGACTGTTAACAACTCAGACATCTGAAATGTGACCCTGATATTTTAATATTGTTCAACTACCAAACCAGATAAAACTCCTGAATTCCTGTGTGAAAACAAAGAGGGTGTTTCTTAAAACCCTAATATCAAAAAGGTAAAAGACTAACCGCACAAAAGACTATTAACATGATTAATAAACTCTATATTGATGTCAAAACTTATCTCTACAACAACTAATCCCCACCGTCTCACTGCTGGTGACTGAGCACCAGTGTTTGCTAACATTAGCTGTTGGTAATGAAATGACAAGCTAACACCGGCGCTCTCAGCTAGCTAACATTAGTTAGCTAACCTGTAACTCGAGGCTAAAGTTAGAAACAAGATGGCGCCAGCGTTCATCTGTAGATACTTCACACAATCTGATTCAGACACTGTGCGGGTAAGACAGTATAGTGTATTAAACCAACCGGACAGCTCGATACTGACACTTACATTTAAAGTCGCTGTCCAACGGGCGGAGAGACGAAGCGGGAGCTACTGGCGCCAGTAGCAAGACTTAACGGCGGTTAGGAAATGGTACGGTCCACTTTAGGGG
>NW_019521505.1:0-1413 GCF_002814215.2 Seriola lalandi dorsalis | reverse complement strand
GAGGTGTAATAATCTTTAACCAACCTAAACTTCTAGTTTGTTTATTTTAAAGGATACAGTTACTTTGCAGATTAAGATTTTACATAAAACAAAGGGTCAATTTGTAAAATATGATGCTTTGTTATGGGTTAAACTAGCATCAGTGTAGTAGCTATATTTAATATCACCATGAGCAGCTACCAGGCTAACAATTAAATGCTCCTTGGTATAGGATGAATGCATCAGTAATAATAATCACATAGTATATACTAGGTGAGGAAGTAGGCGGAGTTGGTGCAGGTGGTGGAGCAGTATCAACCAGACATAGATGGGCCGGTTCTTCAGGACACATATAAACTAACTCCTCATGTGATGCTGCCTGTCTCCTTTGTTCTTTAAGTATGGCATGACTCCACTGATGCATGCAGCATATAAAGGCAAGGCAGATATGTGTCGTCTGCTGCTGCAGCATGGGGCCGATGTGAATTGCAACCAACATGAATATGGATACACTGCTCTCATGTTTGCCAGCCTGTCAGGTACAAGTGTGTGTGTTGTAAGCTTTTCTTGAAGTGCTTTTTATTGATTTAAATCTAAATTTATCTAGTTTAAGATTTAAGTTTCAGTAATTCATTGTTGGTACAATGAAGTGTTGTACTTCTGAATATCAAACCACTGATTCCTACAGGGAAGACAGACATCACCTCCATGATGCTGGATGCAGGAGCAGAGACAGACCTGGTGAACTCTGTGGGTCGCACCGCTGCTCAGATGGCAGCGTTTGTAGGTGAGACAGGCAAAGACTGTACTGGTAGCGATCTAGTGACTGTGAGGTTGCTCACATCACAACCTCTACGTTCTCCTTCCAGGCCAGCACGACTGTGTAACAGTGATCAATAACTTCTTCTCACGGGCAAGGCTGGAGTACTACACCAGACCACAGGGGCTGGAGAGGGAGCCCAAGCTGCCTCAAAGGCTGGCGGGGCCGCTGCACAAGATCATCATGACCACCAACCTCAACCCAGTCAAGGTGAGGCCCACTAATGAGCTGAAGCATGCACACCTCATCACATGGTCACTGGCACCTGATTTCAGAAGTATATTTCAGTTTTATTTTTTGGCTGGAACGCAACAGTGGGGCCAGCACTATAATCAGGAATGTCCCTGACTGACTGACTGACTGACTGACTGATTGAGTGTTGACAACTTAGCTCATTGTCTCTAGACTTGGAGAGTTTGTTTCAATCAGTCTGGGTATAATCCTGGTTCAGGTCTGGACCGTGTATGTGCACAGGCAGTCTACTGCAGGCGGTATATCAAAAATAACATATCTGCCTTAATCCAGTATATTCTTCTACTCTACCTATGTATTTTCTGTTTAAATGGGACGCTATAATGGAATTGGCAATATAGCTTATGAATTTTAAGACTGGG
>NW_019521504.1:0-2635 GCF_002814215.2 Seriola lalandi dorsalis | reverse complement strand
CCGGTCCTCCCGGTCCTCCCGGTCCTCCCATTCCTCACGGTCCTCCCGGTCCTCACGATTCTCCCGGTCCTCCTGGACCTCCCGGTCCTCCCATTCCTCCTGATTCTCCCGGTCCTCCCGGTCCTCCCATTCCTCCTGGTCCACTCGGTTCAGACTGAGCAGGTCCTCGTGTCTGTCCTGGATCCTGGTCTTGAGTTTTTTCTGATGAGTCGCAGAAACTCATTAAACAAATTGTGTTTCTCTTCTTCTCCCCTGGGGGGAGCTTCATTAACTAAAAAACCCAGACCAGGAGCGTGGGGGAGGACAGACCTGAAGACGCCGCACCGACAGGAAGTCCCGACATGGAGGACGAAGGTTTGGCTGGAGTAAATGTGGAGAGCTGCAGGGGGCGCTTTGAGGTCACAGGTGAGGTCGATGACATCAGAGACAGGAAGGTGAACATACGTAGGTGGTGGAGGAGGTTCTCCTCTGTGGTCGCTTGTGTCAGGAGGCAAAGGGAGGAGGACGTCATCTCTGAAGACAGATGGTCTCACCTGAGTGTCAGGACTTCCTCCAACCTCCAACCTTAGCTGACCATCAGAAAAAGACTGAGGCACCTCTTAGCCAGAGGCGGGAGAAGCGGATCATTAGGTGTGAAGGACGTGACGAGGCCACAGGAGGCGCCTTGTTCACCTGATAACCCCCAGAGCGACGGGACCGATCAGAGTCCAGAGGTCCGAACAGACGTCCAGCGGACCAAGGACCGAACCCCAGCAGAGGAGGAAATGTCCGCTAATGGATCAGACGCTGTCCTGACGGAGGCTGTTGTAGGCGCCGAAGACACAGATGAGCTTCCTGTCAAAGGTTCAGTGGAGATTGTGTCTCCAGATCTAAGCCTGTCTCTTCAACCGTCAGTGAACGGACCCTCGATCCGGATTGAGCTGGTTCCTCCAGATGACGCCATTCTGGAGTTCTGGGAGGGAAGCTCTCTGGTCCGAGCCGCCATGAACGCCGCCGTGGATCAGCTGACCAGAGAACAGCGGAGTGGCTCAGACCGGGTCCAAGAGAACCGCAGGGATGTCGAGACCACACCTGACGACCCTGGTACGCCTCACAGGCAGCTGGAGCTCCGCCCACCCACACGTGTCATACAGATGTTTACAGCTGCTGTAGTCAATATTTTATATCACTGTTGGCCACAGTCTCTCCACACTGCTGTGACCAGCTACAGTTGCTAAGCTGTGATTGGATAGTCAGTCGCCGTGGGAGGGACTTAAGCCTTGTTTAGCTTCTAGCTTCCTGTGAGTGTTTTCAGAATAAAAGCTGCCCGAAGCCTCCATCCAGAGACTAAACACCGAGCAAAAAGAGTGGGAACACTGGACTGAGATTCACACACACTTTATGTTTACAAACAAACAAACAAAAACAAACAAACAAACAATGGATGCACCTGACAGACACAACTAAGGGCAAAATGTCTCATGAAAAAAACTGATGGTTTTATTATTTGAAAAGAATTGAAGTGAATGAATTGAAATGTGATTGATTTAGATTCTTTTCTTTCATTTATTTAATAATTAATTCACATTAATTAAGGTTAATTAATAAGTGTTAAGCTCAGACTCTGATTGGATCATTTTTCATTTGATATTGAAAAAGTTTCTGTGATGTGATCTAAAATAAATGTGACATGTTCCTCGTCTGCAGCTCGGTGTAATCATCTGTTCAATAATAATAATAATAATAATAATAATGATAATAACTTTATATTTAAAAGAATCATTACTGAGGGAGGGTTGAGTCACTTCTTATGTTTGTTTCATGTCAACCACAGAAGAAGAGAGAGGAGGAAATGCATTTAAAGGTCAGAGCAGCTGAATCCACAGAAGAAGAAACAGACTCCATTAACGACTGACGGTGTCTGATGACATCACACAGCTGTCAATCACTGCTGGATGATTGACAGCTGCAGATCATGTGTGTTTAATCAGCGTCAGGGCAGCATGACGATGATCAGATCACATAAAATCAATAATGTGATTTGAATATTGATCAGCCGTTGTAAATGTGACAGTGTGTAAATAAAGCCACGTTCAACTGTTGGAGATCAGATCAAATTTTATTGATCATATGACAGAATAGAAACATCACATTCATCACTTCATGCTGGTCTCTATTTCCATGACAATGACCTCTGACCCCCGTACAAACAAAGCTGCTGTGGAGGCTAAAGGTCGCAGAGACTTCTTCATCCAGCTGATGAAACACAGTTACACTATAAAACTACAGTTACACTGTAAAACTACAGCGCTACACTGTAAAACTAAAGTTACACTATAAAACTAAAGTTATACTTTAAAACTACAGAGCTACACTGTAAAACTAAAGTTACACTTCCAAACTACAATTCTACACTGTAAAAGTAAAGTTACAATTTAAAACTACAATTCTACACTGTAAAACTAAAGTTGTACTGTAAAACTACAGAGCTACACTGTAAAACTAAAATTACACTGTAAAACTACAGAGCCACACTGTAAAACTAAAGTTACAATTTAAAACTACAATTCTACACTGTAAAACTAAAGTTGTACTGTAAAACTACAGAGCTACACTGTAAAACTAAAATTACACTGTAAAACTACAGAGCCACACT
>NW_019521503.1:7393-9127 GCF_002814215.2 Seriola lalandi dorsalis | reverse complement strand
ATGGGTTTTAAATTACATGTATTAACCTGGGAAGATGACACGCTCCACCCTGGGATCAGCCTCGAGAAACTTGGCAGCGGCCATTGCATTCTTGAAGTGCCGTTCCATCCGCAGGTGTAGCGTCTTCAGTCCACGGTTACACAGGAAGCAGTCGAAGGGAGATGGTACACCACCCAGTGCTGAATCACGGCAAGGGTGCATGTAAGAAAAAGAGGTTAAGAACAAAGCCTCCCAAAACCAAATCAGATCAGGCAAACAACAAAGGCATAAACACACACTTCTTACTGAAAAGGTTTTAAATTGGTTCAGAACTTTGACCTCAGGAGCATGTTTTGCTTGTTTAATGAGTGAATGTGGGTCATGTTGGAAAAACCAGTCCACCAAAAACTGAGTGTGGCAGAGCTAAGACTCAACAACTGTTCCCTTTCTGAGATCTACTGTATGTCCATAAATTACACATATGTCTGATAAAACGGCCAGCAAATATTTGGCTTCTTGCTTGATAAATAACTTTAACCATTAATCAACTAAAAAACGTGTTGCGTACCTAACAGACGCGTATTTTTACTACGCAGACTGCAAGAGTAGTTGAATTTGTTGTTTTTCTACTCACCATTTTGCAGAAACTTCATTCGCTCATGCAGATCGTCCCGGTTCATTGAAACCAGACCCATTACCACATCACTGTGACCTGCAAAATAATGTCAAGAATAAAAGAAAGGTGGATATTAGGGGAAGTCAACAGTACTATTGTGCTACATTTCGAAGAACCGCTAAAATGCATTATAATCAGGTGCATGTTTTTGCATCGTCTTGACTCTCCAAAATTACTATTTATCCTTGTTTGATAAAAATAGTGGGGGTGATCAAGCCCAATCTTTTCATTTCTTTTCAATTGTGTCTTTGTAAATCTACTGGCTTTTTGGGTTAGATTGTGATATCAAATTGTAATGAAAATATTATGTCAGTAAAGAATGTATATAACTTACCGTTCATGTATTTGGTGGCTGAGTACATGCAAATATCAGCTCCCAAAGCCAAGGGGCGCTACAGGTTCACAAGATAAAAATCTGAGTTAATCATTAAGCAATTTGTGTCCACATGAAGTGGAATTTGATTGCAGGAAATGATTAGACAGCTGCTTCAAAATCAAAAGAGCATGAAGTGCACATCTGGCAATCTCACCTGGAAATAGGCAGACATGAAGGTGTTGTCCACGACCACCACTATGTCCTTGTTGTGCTCGTGGACCAAATCAGAACAGGCTTTGATGTCAACCACTTTCATCGTGGGGTTGGTAGGCGTCTCAATCCACACCAGCTAGAAGCAAGCAAAGAGAGGGTGTCATTTCTCTGTAGTAACATGTTCAGGAGGGTGACTGCAGTGGGAAAAGCTTAGAGACAGCTCAGCTCAGCTCAGCTGCTGGTGCATTTACCATGAACACAAATAACAGTCATCACACAAAGTGCTGACTCACAATGACCAGTACAAGTTTGCCCAAAGAGAAAAGACACACCCATTGATGCAACATACTAGTAAAACTGGAATTGAAGGAGCAACTTTAAAGACTAATGAAATACATTTATAAAATATGTTGGAAGGGACCAAACTAGAAAAACAACAGCTGTAGACAAACACTTCTTTGACTTACTTTAGTGTTGGCCTTCAGTGCAGCCTTAAGCAGCTCTGGTTTTGTGCAGTCAGCAAAAGACACCTCCAGACCAACTTGAGAAG
>NW_019521503.1:0-2747 GCF_002814215.2 Seriola lalandi dorsalis | reverse complement strand
GGTGTTTGTGTGAAGAATTCCAACTGGCGAATCGCATCAGTTGGCCCGGAGGGTCATCGTCCGCGACGACACCCTCTGCTCCGTTAGCGCCAACTGTTTAGAAAATGACCGGAGAGAAGATCCGCTCCCTGCGCAAGGACCACAGGCCGAGCAAGGACGAGGATTTACTGGAGCCGGACGAGGAGGCTGCGACTGGGACCTTCACCGCCTCCAAGTCGAACAACAAGAGCAGAGCGAGTAAAATCTTCAGCAATCACAAGTTAGTCAAGTCGTCGTCCACACAACAGCAGCAACAGCAGAACCAGCAGTCGCAGATTAATGCTAACACCAACACGCTGTCAACATCGGATGTTATCGATGACAACAACAAGAACCCCATTATCCGAACTGGACAGGACTTTCCGGTGCACGAATGTGTGTTTAAAGGAGATGTCCGACGCCTGTCTTCGCTCATACGGACGCAGAATATCGCCCAGAAAGACATCCACGGTGAGTACCAGCTGCTTATCACACTGGCCCCGAAGGCAGGAGCCAAAAAGCCTATCGCGAGCCATCAAATTTCAAGGTGCAGTGAAGCTCAGTTTTAGCTAATAGGCCATCATTCTCCATCAGCACTGAAAGTAGGCGAGGCTTTTCCCTGCCAAGGCCTGGATAGCTGAACTCAAGGAGGAACAGTTTGACACCTCTACCTTGCAACTAAATCACATCCAGGTTCCTTTAGTCAACTTAATTGTTTGCATCAGAAGCCTCAGTGCATCTTCCCACCAATAGCAGTGAAATTCCTGCTTATCAGAATCAGGACTGCAACTAACGATTGTTTTTTATGATTGACTAATCTGTCTGTAATTTTCTCAATTAATCTATTAATTGTTTGGTCAATATTTATGTCATATTTTCTTAAGAAAAGACCCCCAAGAGTCATTAAAACAGTTGCTGATTATTTTCCTGTCGATCAATTAATCGACTAATTGTTGTTGCTGAAAGATAAGTCATCTTGTCATCAGTTGGACCAAAGCTTATAGTTGATGTATTAAGAGTTCCTTTGCAAAACTTTGGGAGTCCCTGGCTGATAGCGTCTCTTCAGGAGGGCAAAGTCTGCTCAGATAACACAAGTATTTCCAGAGAAACCCTCCCTGAAATGTTGAAACAGCAAGATGGTTTTGTTCTGGTTCACAGGCCAAGACAAAAAATGGCCCATACATGTGCTCATTGTCAGCATTGGAATCTGGTCTCTCTTCAAATGAAAGCTCTGACATGGTGTCATGCAACAAAGGTGTCAGACAATTGCCTCCGGTGTTGTTGTTCAACTTGAACCTGTATTTTTCAGCAGGTTTGACCGCCTTGTTGTGGATTGGTGTGGCTCAGTGGCAGCCGTTTATGCGTTTACTCACACATTAGTTCAGCTGTTATTGTATACAAGCTGAAGTTAAACTGACACGCAATGTCACTGGAATTCATTTGGTTGTTCCCATTTCCAGTAACAGCCAGTAATATGTAACACTTGAACAGGAGGGGTGGATCCTACACCACAGACCTACCAACATCTTTGTGCATGTGTTGTTCCACTGCCCTATCTGTACAGTTTATCACAATATCCAGCGGGACTTAAAGCTTATCCCCAGCTTGTATTTTGACCCACATCAGGGCTTCTACAACGCAGGCCCTCTTTACTCTGGATGCTTGCCCACAACTCTTCCCCTGGAAGACGAGCCTGAAGGAGCTGACCGGGCAATTTGGCTTCCTCTTGAGGGATTCTCCAATGCTTATGAGGCACATTTCACATCATGGGAGGAAAAATGCTTCTCCACACCTATTCCAAATGTTATTTTTCCTGAATGCATTTCTAGTGTGCAACCCATACCATTCAGTGTTTACTTTGTGTCTTGTAACAAGCCATGTCCCTGCCTGTTAAATGCAGCTCATTTTGGGGGCACAGCAGGTTGATGGACTGTAATATTGCTTGTCATGGTAGGAGAACACACAATAGGCATACACTTACTATATCATTTGGAATTCAATGGATTATGCCTTGCAATTTAAGCATGTAATGCACCTTAAATGTGACAGTCCAAGTGGCAAAGTGCCTGTCACATGTCTCTTACTGAGCTTTATCAAAGACAGTTGACAAATACAGTTTTTTTTCTCTTCTTCAGGAAACACACCGCTGCATCTCGCTGTCATGATGGGGCACAAAGGTGAGAAATGATTAAAGATCCCCTTCATGTGGTTTATTTTTGTCTGTGTGGCCTTCTAAATGAATCTCTCTGCTGTGCTGTATGTCTTTTGTCTTTCTGTTTCTGTATGCATGTGTGTGTGTCTTTGTGTATGCGTTTGTCCGGCTAAGCTAAGCACCACCAGACATTTGTCACAGATCACTACGCAAATCCCAGAAGGCAAGAGGCTCATGCATGAGTAAAGAGGCTGTGTTTATGGATTTTTGCCTGAACAAAAACGGGATTGAGCAAGAAAACAATTTCCTTCTTTTCTTCTATTTAATACATTCACAAAGAATATTAGAGCATATTTAATCAGTCAATATTTCTGCTGACATCTCACGTGTTGAATAGGTTACTTAGTTCTTAGTTTGAATAAGTTGTGAAAAAGAGAAGGGGCCAAATTATGCAGGTTTTGACACATCATGCAGAGCTCTGTGTAGTTTGAAGTATATGATGACTATGTCATGCATCTAGGCTTTCTAAAAATCATAAAATGATTTTGTTTTCAGCTGAGTTGCATTGGCTGGACTG
>NW_019521502.1:7789-8995 GCF_002814215.2 Seriola lalandi dorsalis | reverse complement strand
ATATATTATAATAATAATAATAATATTAATAATAATAATAAAATAAACTTTATTTATATAGCACCTTTCAAAACCAAGTTGCAAAGAGCTCAGTCACATATAAGGGGAAAAAAAGATTAAACTCCCTGGACCCTCCATCATTACTATCAATAATGATGGCGCTTCCATCATTGCGGGTTTCTGTCCAGTGTAAGGACTGCTGTTTTACAGAGCAGTGATCCATATCTGTAGGGCAATCTCCAACACACCTTCACAGTCAGCACAATTAGGGGTCCACAGGGGCTTGTAGTGCTGACATCAGTGTCACACTGATGTCACACTGCTGTGGGTGTCGAATAAGCTATTTGCAGGCCAACATAAACAATGAACTCTGGTGTAGGTCCAGACTTCTTAACCTTAACGCTCCTTTTAATGAATAGCTTTGAATGGTTTGAAAAGTATTTCAAGTATGATTGTATCTTTCCCCTATTAGCTGAGAAAAAAACAACGGTTAAGAAATGACCATTTTTCATGAGATTATAAAACAGTCAAATAACTAGAACTGTAATTTTCATATACTATTCAGTTTTGGTTCATTTTCTAAGTATTGCTCATAATAGCAGCAAATGGCAAAGGAATTTGTCTTCTCTACTATATGACACTGACCCCCCCACCCCCTTTCTTTCTCTGAGGACTCACAAGCTGGGAGGAAGATGATGGAATGCCAAGCATGAAGCGGTGACAGGATTGACCAACCCAAGTCTAGACTTTTCCCTATAGGATCCTCTCTTGTTACTGGCTGTTTGACTGACTGAAGAAAGTGTGAAACAGAATTCCAGGCCTGTATCAGGAAAGTAATAGCTAGTTAAAGGCTAAAGTGAGGAGATTTTAGCTTCTTCTTTTTTTTTTTTTTTTTAAATGTTTGGTGAGCTGTTCATGCTTCCCTGATATCTACAGTATAGGTAATGTGTTCTACAGCCTTCAACTTTGGGGCATAATTAACAAAGGTTGCATCCCTGTTTTTGTTTTGGCTGCTGTTGGGAACCTCAAATAAACCAACAATAGATGATTGCTGCTATTGTGTTCTTGAAGGAAAATAGTTTACAAAGGAGTTAGCAATGTATCTCAGTCCATGTATTCCTTTTTTACAGGTAGTTACAGCTTCTTTGTATATATTACAGTGGACTGTGAGTTTTCCTCCATTTTCTTTCAGCTGCCTGTTTAACC
>NW_019521502.1:0-3781 GCF_002814215.2 Seriola lalandi dorsalis | reverse complement strand
TGTTGTTTATGTATTAAAGGATGCATACCAAACATTCCACCGTGCGGCTGCTGGTCCTGGTTGTGATATATTCTGACAAGTTTATTTTTGCGTGTAACTGCCACAGTGTACTGAGAATATAATCAAATGAAGGGCAAGTAACACGAAGGTCTGTGTTTCAGAGTATTAGTAATTATTAATGGTGGTGAAGGATTCCATTTAGTATGGAGGCAGCAATCTACTGATGATCAATATTATTTACAATGCAGATGGTCGTGATAAATGGTGTGGTGTCAAAGACGCCTGAATAAAAAAGATGATAGCTCAGTGTTAACACATTTTAAGACATGCTGTAGTGTAAACGCATCCATTTCCCGCTGGTTTTGAATGAGATTTGTAATAAAATGAACAGTTTGCCTACTTAACCAGACACACCCACATACCAGCGTATTTGCATCAACTTTGTAAAAATGACTACAGACTACGGCTTAGGTCACACAACACAGCCATAAAACACCGTGATAATAGTCCCATTCTTGATACAAACTGTTTCATATAATTGTTACATTATATCAAGAATTGGTGAAATGGGACAAATGTTTGGTTCGCAATTAGAGTAAAGGATCAGTCCATCCAAATTACAAAACAACACATTTTCCTAATATGTAGCTACACGCTCTGTAAATTCTGCCAACACCCTAATTCAATGGGGATAAATCTGATTTCACTAGTGGCGCACTGAAAAAAAGACATTACAAAAACTCAAAAACTACAATAACCTACTTCCCCCCAGATAAAAAAAAACCTACACCTGCAAAACCTATACCTCCAAAATAAAAAGAAATCAAAATTATAAAAAGCTTTCTGTGAGGCTAGAAGAAGGATTGGGTTTCACAGTGGAGTGCAATTTTGTTGAGAAAGGTGGCTTCTATTATGGATTGTGAGAAGGAACCTCTTACTGTGAGTGATGGGTGCTTGATGTGGTGGAGTTTGTGTTTGTTTGTGTGTGGGGTCTTTATTAGAGCAGGTGAGAGGGACAGGCTGAGCTATAAATCAAAGGTAATCTACCCACCACTGTCACCTGCTGATTGGAAAAGCAACAGTGGGGGCAGAAAATGTGAATTAATGGTGACCTTCAGCAAGGTACAAGCGCCATGCCAGGCTGTAACCACTGTCTTGTTCTGCCTTTATGGTCTGCCTAAACAGTTGAACCTTCTGAGTTTGGTTTGGGCAGCAGCTGTTTTGTGTCACATCTGAACAACTCAGATAGAAATGATCTAAATTAAATTTTTTTCTCCATGGTTTTATTTTCTCTAATGCATCAAACTGCACATGTACAACAACTAGAGAGAATACAGCTGAGAGATACTCTGCTTTCGCTTTCGCTGTGTAATTAAAAAAGAAGGTCTCTAAACCTCAGTAATCTGTGAAAACATCCCTGTGAGCCCACTATGACATCAGTGCCCTTTTACTGAGGCCGTCGGGACAGCGTGTATATATTGGTGTGATATGTGATATATCAACCTAAATGAAACCAAAGGTCACCAGGAGAGCATGTAGAGAAGTTCACCAGGCCAACAGGAGTCAATGGGTCGGCATTAGAGGAAAGGAAGAGAGGTCTGATTCAGCACTCTGCTCAGGGTACCAAAGGGGGGGGGGGCAGAACCACCACCTTTTATGAAACAGTGAAAGGAAAGGTTATCTCTCGTCCCTGTGTTTGTGTAGCACTATAATAACACCTAAATAAACCTAAACATGTATATATTATAAATGACTGTTATTATCACAGGTAGAATCATTTTTAGTTTTTATCCACACTGTAATTAGAGAGTTTCCGCTGCTTTCCATTACACAAACCAGCTCTGGAACAAATTACTCATTAATTGTTAAGCCTACAGTGTATACAATATACCATTAAATCACTTCAGGCAGGTTGCTTTGCCATGAAAGGGCAGCCTTTGCTAATACAGGAACAAATGTTTATCCAGAAAACATGCTGTTCCTGAAGATCTTCTTTCATTATACAGACACAGGTTTAGATTGCGCATGCGTAATCACTCAAACAGGCACATACATGCAGATGCAAAGATTACAAGACACACAGATACACAGGCTCAAACTCACGCACACACTGGGTATTTCCAAGGGAAATAAGGGAGCGGGGTTACTTTAGGACATTGTGCTACTTGTTCTCACTCTTCCCTGAACCAATGAAAACACCAAATAATTCTGAGGTATATGAGGAAAGTGTTGCTCTCTGTTTGGTCTTCACAGATTATAACAGCAATTACAGTCTCACAGCTCAATCTGTGAAAGGCAGAGAGAGGAATTCTTCTCCTCACTTCCTCCCTGTGTTAGATTCCTGAGAAGTGGCACTGCCACAATCAGTGTTGCAGAGAGTTTTAGCAGCCCCAGGAAGCTTTTTACTAACAGCCCATTGCCTTCCTGCCTGGATGGAAGGGTTGGGGCATGTGTAACCCTTCTTTGGCAGCAGCAGATTCATTTCGCCTGACTCTTGACTGTAAATTAGCCACAAAAGAGAGTTGTGAATGCCTATGTGTGTGTGTCACACAGAAAAAAAAGGCCACATTCACAACTCTGGTCTTTAATTGAGGTGCTGGTGTGGGAGTGGTGTTCATGACAGCCCAGCTCACTTATCCAAAAATGAATGAGTCACTTTACTTCTTCTATGTGATGATCAACAATTTAGAATGAATCTTTTTGAACGCCCAAAAAACATATTATGCATTATGGATAGGTGTTTGAAATGACTCATGGGCTTTCATAGGTACATAATCTGTTTTATTTTACCTTGACAGAGAACTCTATGGCTGTATTTATCATTTTGTTTAGGCGAGTGATCCTTACAGTTAAAAAGGATTATACAGCATTAGACTTAGAACCTATCTATTTATATATAAAAAAGACAGCTTAAGCACACTATTATGCATCATTTGTAGTAGCTGTAACATAACATTGGACATACTTGTATATTTTGAAGCAACTTTCATCATCTTAATGTACAAAACAAGTGGCAAGGCAGTTTATGAATCCAGAAGCAGCAAATTGAAAATCCTCCAACCATCTGATATGAAATACTAATTTTTACATCTCATCAATACATGATAAAGCTTTGTTATTAAATCAAAATTCTTTCATTGATCCCCAACATCACCTTTTCTTACAGCCACTTTATGAAATGACATAAAAACATTAAAACAACAGGGTTGCAAATAGAAATGTTTTTGACACAACATGGGCCTAGTTAATATCACACATTTTCTTTTTTAGTGCTAGCTCTTAAAATTGTCCTCACATACAGTGGTTTGTGTGATAAGGTGACTTTTATTCACATTTCTCTCTGACATTTTTACACACATTCAAAGCGTCTTTGAGTACTTTCTGATGTATTAGAGGAAATACTTGACAGCAGCAGGAAAGGTTTTATTGTGGCGCTTGCCCCTCGTTTTGCTCATGTCAAATGAATGAGAATGAGAGTCATATGTGTACAAAGGCAGTTCTTTCAGGCCTGAACACGGACATAAAGAGCAGCGCCACTGAGCTGTTTCATTGTGTACATTCTGCTGCCGGGCAACTCTCCAAACTTTATTGTAAACATTGTATGGTGCTGTTGAGCCTCAGCATAATGCCATTGTCCGCATCCTCACCACAGCATTAAATGCTTTTGCCTTGATACTGATATAAAACTTACTTTGGTGGAAGCAGCCTGCTACCGACTATCACCAAAATGTTACCAAATGATCACTACTACATTTAAGGCTGTTACCTCTGAACAGCCTAT
>NW_019521501.1:0-699 GCF_002814215.2 Seriola lalandi dorsalis | reverse complement strand
ACACTGTTCATTGTTACTCTGTTCTACTACAAGAAGAAAAATTCAGTCCGGGAAATAGTAAAAATATCAACAAGGTTAAAAATGGCTTCCGCTTCACTCCGTTTTCTCCACTTAAATTAATGTAGAACTGTTTGTCATGGAAGCATGGGATCAGCTGAGATAACAAAACCAGCTCTCCTCAAGGCCCTTGTGTCTGTGGATACTGTGCTTATGTAAAAGGATGTTCCCATACTCTAGAGCTGAAACATCCAGTCAATAAACTAAATTATTATTTATTAGAAATTATTAAAATTTAAAAAATATTTAAAATTATTGGCAACAAGTTGATTACAGAGCATTTTGGACAATCTTAAAGATAAACATTCAATTAATCAATGTTAATAGATATTTTTCACTTAAAAAAAAAAAAAAAAATCACCAAAATGTTATTGTTAAAAAGTATTTAAGTTCCTAATATTAAATCTAGTGCCTGTTTAATGATTTAAAGTGATATAACAAGTGGAAGCCAAGTTTAACCTTGTTAGTAGCAGAAAAAAAAAATAGTCACTTTATTGATGCTTCGGTGCATTTTAAAGCTGATATCGGCCAATATTGATCAAATCAGTGCATCTCCAGCAGTGAAAGCTCTTTTTCTGCTTGAGGAAGGCAAACCACCACAACCAGAGACAACAAAAAAAAAACATAATTAAGATTAAAGAC
>NW_019521500.1:0-602 GCF_002814215.2 Seriola lalandi dorsalis | reverse complement strand
GGCATAAAAAGCCATAAAAATGTCTTAGTATACTGAGGCATAAAAAGTCATTAAAATATCATAGTATAGTAAGGCATAGAAAGTCATGAAAATGTCATAGTATAGTGAGGCATAAAAAGTTGTAAAAATGTCATAGTATAGTAAGGCATAGAAAGTCAAAAAAAATGTCATAGTATAATATGGCCTAAAAAGTCAAAAAAATGTCTTAGTATACTGAGGCATAAAAAGTCATTAAAATATCATAGTATGGTAAGGCATAGAAAGTCATGAAAATGTCATAGTATAGTAAGGCATAAAAAGTCATAAAACTGTCTTATTATAGTAAGGTATAAAAAGTAATTAAAATGTCATAGTATAGTAAGGCATAGAAAGTCAAAAAAAAATGCAAGGCATAAAAAGTAAAAAAAATGTCATAGTATAATATGGCATAAAAGTAAAAAAAATATCATAGTATAGCAAGGCATAGAAAGTCAAAAAAAATGTCATAGTATAATATGGCATAAAAAGAAAAAAAATGTCATACTATAGGAAGGCATAAAAACGTCATAGTATAGTAAGACATAAAAAGTCAAAAAAATGTCATAGTATAGTAAGGCATAGAA
>NW_019521499.1:0-431 GCF_002814215.2 Seriola lalandi dorsalis | reverse complement strand
TAAAATAATGATTAAATGAATTCAATGTTTGATTGAGTAAAATATAATGTTGTTTAAAATTAACTTGTTATTTCACTACGACACATTTTAGTCATTTTTTGTGCTTTATATTCCAACAAACTGAAGGATTTTATCATTGAAATCAAAGAGGATTTATGACTGGATGAATCTTCATTGAAATGTTTCTACCATGGGTTTAGTTACAAATGTGTTTTATTGAAGAAAAATCTGCAGCGACTATAGAAGAGACATTTTTACAGTCATGAAGAGTTCATATTGATTCTGATCAATAATTATAGACTTTACTACTTCAATCACTGGTCTGTACTAATCAATCGATAATGATGAATTATGACAGAGTTTTGAAACAGAATAAGAATACAGTATAATAATAATGTATATATATATATACAATATATATAGAAATATAT
>NW_019521498.1:0-910 GCF_002814215.2 Seriola lalandi dorsalis | reverse complement strand
TTCTGCCATACTACACTAAGATCTTTTTTGGCATTTTTATGGCTAATCATAATATTTCGTCTCATGCCTGACCATACTATAACATTTTTATGAACTTTCATGCCTTAATATACCATGATGTATTTTTGACATTTTATGCCATACTATACTATGTCGTTTTTTTGTCATTTTTCTGCCATACTACCCTAAGATCTTTTTTGGCATTTTTATTGCTAATTATAGTATTTCGTCTCATGCCAGACCATAGTATAATGTTTTTATGAACTTTGAAGCATTAAATACTATGATGTATTTTTGACATTTTCTTTTTTAAGTATATTTTTGGGGCTTTTATGCCTTTATTAGGCTGTCCGATGTGGGATTCGAACCGGGGCCAACTGCAGCGAGGACTGTAACCTCTACGCATTGGGCGCCTGCTTAGACCACTATGCCACATGACACCCCGTTTTTTTTGACACTTTTCTGCAATACTAGACTAAGATCTTTTTTGGCATTTTTATGGCTACTTATAGTATTTCGTCTCATGCCAGACCATAGTATAATGTTTTTATGAACTTTGAAGCCTTAATATACTATGATGTATTTTCGACATTTTCTGCCATACTATACTAAGATCTATTTTGGCATTTTTATGCCTAATCATAGTATTTCGTCTCATGCCTGACCATACTATAACATTTTTATGAACTTTCATGCCTTAATATACCATGATGTATTTTTGACATTTTATGCCATACCTATGTCGTTTTTTGTCATTTTTCTGCCATACTATACTAAGATCTATTTTGGCATTTTTATGGCTAATTATATTATTTCGTCTCATTCCAGACCATACTACGATGATCTCATGACCTTTTATGCCTTAATATACCATGATGTATTTTTGACATTTTATGCCATACTATACTAT
>NW_019521497.1:0-816 GCF_002814215.2 Seriola lalandi dorsalis | reverse complement strand
ATTGTACTGTGATGTTTTTTGGCATTTTTATGCCTTACTACACTATGTGAGTTGATTCCTTATCATACTATGATGTTTTTATAACCGTTTATACCTTAAAATACTATGATGTATTTTTGACATTTTTTGCCATACTATACTATGACGTTTTTTGTGATTTTTATACCATATTGTTCTGTGAGGTTTTTTGGCATTTTTATGGCTTATTATACTATGGCTTTTTATTCCTTATCATAATATGATGTTTCTATTACCGTTTATACCTTAAAATACTATGATGTATTTTTGACATTTTTTGCCATAGTATACTATGACGTTTTTTGTGATTTTTATACCATATTGTACTGTGATGTTTTTTGGCATTTTTATGCCTTACTACACTATGTGAGTTGATTCCTCATAATACTATGATGCTTTTATGACCGTTTATACCTTAAAATACTATGATGTATTTTTGACATTTTTTGCCATACTATACTATGACGTTTTTTGACATTTTTTGACATTTTGCACTGTGATGTTTTTTGGCATTTTTATGCCTTACTACACTATGTGAGTTGATTCCTTATCATACTATGATGTTTTTATGACCGTTTATACCTTAAAATACTATGATGTTTTTTTGACATTTTTTGCCATACTATACTATGACGTTTTTTGTGATTTTTATACCATATTGTACTGTGATGTTTTTTGGCATTTTTATGCCTTACTACACTATGTGAGTTGATTCCTTATCATACTATGATGTTTTTATAACCGTTTATACCTTAAAATACTATGATGTATTTTTGACATTTTTTGCCATACTATACT
>NW_019521496.1:0-760 GCF_002814215.2 Seriola lalandi dorsalis | reverse complement strand
TTTTTTAAATTCTTAAATATTAGCGTGAGACAAAAATCTACTAAATATTAGTAGTGGTGAACTAACAGACATAACCGAGCTAACAGGGCTAACAATGCTAACTGAACTAACAAGGCTAACATAGCTAACAGAGGTACCTGAACTACCAGGGCTAACAAGACTAACAATGCTAACAGAACTTACAGAGATAACAGAAGTAACAGGGCAAACAGAACTAAAAAGGCTAACAGAACAGGGCTAACATGGCTAACAGGGCTAACAGAGCTAACGGGGCTAATAGAACTAACATGGCTAACAGAACTAACAGGCCTATCAGGAATAACAGAACTAACAGAACTAACAGGGCTATCAGGAATAACAGAACTAACAGAACTAACAGGGCTATCAGGAATAACAGAACTAACAGAACTAACAGGGCTAACAGGGCAAACAGAGCTAACAGGGCTAACAGAACGAACAGGGCTAACAGAGCTAACAGGGCTAACAGAACGAACAGGGCTAACAGAACGAACAGGGCTAACAGAGCTAACAGAACGAACAAGGCTAACAGGGCTAACAGAGCTAACAGGGCTAAAAGAACTAACAGGGCTAACAGGGCTAACAGAGCTAACAGGGCTAACAGGGCTAACAGAACGAACATGGCTAACAGAATGAACAAGGCTAACAGGGCTAACAGAGCTAACAGAACTAACAGGGCTAACAGAGGTAACAGGGCTAACAGAACGAACAGAGCTAACAGGGCTAACAGAGGTAACAGGGC
>NW_019521495.1:0-835 GCF_002814215.2 Seriola lalandi dorsalis | reverse complement strand
GTGGTCTGCAGGAGGTTTTACATCAACATAAGATCAGTCTGAGGAGCAGATGTGAACATGTGACTGAAGGAACTGATGGAACAGGAAGTGGAACCCTCCTCAACAGGATCTACACTGAGCTCCACATCACAGAGGGACAGAGTGAAGAGGTTAATACCCAACATGAGGTGAGGCAGCTGGAGACAACTTCCGAGAAGAAGACCCTCCATGACGCTCCAATCAGGTGCCACGACATCTTTAAAGCCTTACCTGACCAGCAGAGACGCCGCATCTCTAAAGTCTCACCTGACCAGCAGAGACCCATCAGAGTGGTTCTGACCAACGGCGTCGCTGGCGTTGGAAAAACCTTCTCAGTGCAGAAGTTCTCTCTGGACTGGGCAGAGGGCTTGGAGAACCAAGATGTCAGTCTGCTGGTTCTGCTTTCGTTCAGGGAGCTGAACCTGATCAGAGATCAGCAGTACAGTCTTCTCAGGCTGCTCCATGTTTTCCATCCAACATTACAGAAGGTCACAGCAGAGCAGCTCGCTGTCTGTAAAGTTCTGTTCATCTTTGACGGCCTGGATGAAAGCAGACTGTCACTGGATTTCAACAACAGGAAGTCTGTGTCTGATGCCACACAGGAGTCATCAGTCAACGTGCTGCTGACAAACCTCATCAGGGGGAATCTGCTTCCCTCGGCTCTGGTCTGGATAACTTCCAGACCTGCGGCGGCCAATCAGATCCCTCCTACATGTGTGGACAGGGTAACAGAAGTACGAGGCTTCACTGACGCCCAGAAGGAGGAGTACTTCAGGAGGAGATCCAGTGATGAAGAGCTGTCCAGCAGAATCATCTC
>NW_019521494.1:0-997 GCF_002814215.2 Seriola lalandi dorsalis | reverse complement strand
TACTATGACGTTTTTTGAGATTTTTATGCCTTACTATACTATGACGTTTTTTGAGAAATTTATGCCTTACTATACTATGACATTTTTATGCCTTACTATACTATGACATTTATTGAGAAATTTATGCCCTACTATACTATGACATTTTTATGCCTTACAATACTATGACGTTTTTTGAGAAATTTATGCCTTACTATACTATGACGTTTTTATGCCTGAAATTTATGCCTTACTATACTATGACATTTTTATGCCTTACTATACTATGACGTTTTTTGAGAAATTTATGCGTTACTATACTATGAAATTTTTATGCCTTACTATACTATGACGTTTTTGATAAATTTATGCCTTACTATACTATGACATCTTTATGCCTTATTATACTATGACGTTTTTTGACATTTTTATGCCTTAATATACTATGACATTTTTCGAGAAATTTATGCCTTACTATACTATGACGTTTTTATCACATTTTATGGCTTATTATACTATTACGTTTTTTGACGTTTTTATGCCTTAATATACTATGACATCTTATGCCTTACTATACTATGACATTTTTTGACATTTTTATGACTTAATATACTATGACGTTTTTTGAGAAATTTATGCCCTACTATACTATGACATTTTTATGCCTTACTATACTATGACATTTATTTAAAAATTTATGCCCTACTGTACTATGACGTTTTTATCATATTTTATGGCTTATTATACTATTACGTTTTTTGACGTTTTTATGCCTTACTATACTATGCCATCTTATGCCTTACTATACTATGATCTTTTTTGACATTTTTATGCCTTAATATACTATGACGTTTTTTGACGTTTTTATGCCTTACTATACTATGACGTTTTTATGCCTTACTATACTATGACATTTATTGAGAAATTTATGCCTTACTATACTATGACATTTTTATGCCTTACTATACTATGACATTTATTGAGAAATTTATGCCTTACTATACTATGACATTTTTAT
>NW_019521493.1:0-555 GCF_002814215.2 Seriola lalandi dorsalis | reverse complement strand
GAGCTCAGAAAAAGTCAACCTCTCTCTACGCCGCCATCTTGAGTCCTGTTGGTTAGTTTTGAGCAGTTTAATATTTGAAGTCAGTCAGCAGGTTTTTATGTCTCTGTGCTTCCATCAGCTGCTTCATTCAACATGTTTATATACATTTGTTCTCATGTCTCCAGAGTTCAGCCTCACATGTTTGTTGTCTTTGGAAACTTGAGGATCTTTAGTAGAATCTAATAAATGTGGCTGCACAACCTGAGTTTGTACAGATGGAGCCACAGGTGGAGCCGGCAGAGTTTAAGAGGTGGAGTCACTACGTCTTTATTGAAGCAGCAGCATGTTGTCATTAATATTAATGAGAGCTGTTTTCACTCTTTGTATTTGACTGTTTGAACCTGCTTCCTGTTGGTTCAGGTGTTTGACTTTCATTTTCTAAACTTCTACTTTCTAAAGCTTCTTCAGCTCTGAACAGATGATGAAACACTGAACGCTTCCAAGCAGCAACTTTGTCTCTGAAACTCACTTTTTATTCTTTATTCAGATTGACGACTGCAGTTTGTCAGAGATCAG
>NW_019521492.1:0-729 GCF_002814215.2 Seriola lalandi dorsalis | reverse complement strand
AGCGAAATCCGTGACGTCATCATGAGCAAATAATGACCAAAATTCCAAGGGCCATTCTGGTGACTTGTTACGTGACAATCGGTCCACCGACGGCTGTGTGTTTGAAGTGCTCATGGCCCCCACCGATGGCCGTGAGTCCACGAGACTCTCGGTTAAACAGCTTGTCGGTGGGGGACTCAGCACATCAGCACGTGCTGCACCTCAGTATGAGGCACGTGCTGAGGTGACACCATATACTGTAAATAAAAATGTTCGTAGGCTGCGGGGCTGAGAAGTGAAGCCAATGCGGAAGTGACTTTACGTGCAATACCACTGATGGCCACTACGGGCGGGCTCCAAAACTCTGGCTCCAATACACACCCATTCAATAAACGCTAATGTTTCTAATGAAATATTCAGTCAGTCAATATTAAAACTCATTACGGTGTCATTGGCTAAATTTACAACTCTCGCTCAGTGTTCCGGTTGTCCATCTGAAAATAATCATCTAACTAATGAGATATTAGGCCTTAAAATCAGTTGTTTTGGGGGGGCGTACCTGTTTGATTGACATGCCCAGTCTGCAATGATCGATAAGCAGACGCAGTAAGCCGGGAGGTCAGTCACCGGAGGATCAGTCACCGGAGGAGAGAGTCAGTCATCGTTAGAGTCAATTGTGTTAAATTTTTTCTATTGTTTCCTCAACATTTTTCGGAAGAGGAGGAATTTTTCACCGACAGTTTTATTCTG
>NW_019521491.1:0-2000 GCF_002814215.2 Seriola lalandi dorsalis | reverse complement strand
ACATCAATGTACCTCATGAGCAATAGCAGACAGGTTTCTCCCCATCGACATGGTGCGGGAGATTCGAGGGGGAGTGCAGTACTAAAAAATAAATGTCATGCGTAAAATAAAAGCAACCCCTTAAATGACATTGAGTTAGCTGAGCAGCCTCTTATGACCAGCTGAAACCCTCAGATGATGTGATATCCAGCTGTGCCTGAGATTTATAAAGCAATATAATATTCTCAAATGTAAAATGTGACATTTCGAATGGTAATGTGTTATATTTTACAATTGAAAGAAAAAAAATTATTTGCTTAGCTCAAGAACTGAGTGCTTTAAAAATACATTGCCCTATAACTAACGTCTTCCCCTTAAATTAAATTTCTTTTATGATGGCTATTTTACATACCTGTGATTCGGTGGGAATGCAGTTGCCTGGGTAAATGTCTGAGAAGGACAGATCCTGTGAGCCTAGAGAGGAGATGCTGCCTTCCCTGTGGAAGGATCTGGCAGTGCTGGGCCTTCGGTTCTCCACGGCCCATGTGTAGGAGTCACTGTGGCTCAGTGTCTTCAGCCCTACCGCCATGCCCTGGCACGGTCCACAGTTCATGGACACAGATTTGGAAATGCCCTTCCCCTGGTAGGGTAAAGGAGGAACAGATACGACACATGGAGAGATGAGAAGAAGAGGATAAAAAGTGTAAAAATGGAGGGGATGGAAGTGGGAGAGATGGATGGGGTTTGAAAGAGAGCGAATAGATGAATTGGAGAAGGATTGAAGGATGCAAGGGAAGGGAGAAAGAAAGATTGTTAGGAAAATGGATGGCGGAGATAAAGAGATGGGGAAGGGGGTTGATACAGAGGTGGAGACATTAATTGAAGAGAGGAGATATGGAGACAGAGAGGAAAGGGATGAGGGTGAGGGAGTGATGGAGGGAAATGGAAAGGATAAAGGAGATGGGAAAGGAGAGCATTGTGAGACAATGAAGAAAGATGTAGGATAGAGAGCAGGGAGGGAGGGTTAATGTGTGTTAGCCAAAAGAAAAAAAATATATATAGAAAAATAGGTTTAAAATCGAGCAGAGAGGGAAAAGATAAAAGAGCAGCAACACGAGGATCTCAGATAAAGGCTTCTGCTCAATACCACATAACCACAAAACTGATCCCTTTTGTCTTTCAGGTTCTCTGTTTCAAAGTTTTGCAAAGGACTTTGAGTAGATGCTTATTTCTGATCTGCATGCTATTCCACCTTAACGACTTTGACACCTGTCGAATCAGCAGTAGTAGAATAAAAGATGAAACACTATCAAAATAGTAATAGGCAACTTCACACCATATGCACTTAGGTTACTAATACTGTAAGAGAACTTACAGAGGAACTTGAATTAATAAAAACCTGTGTCAGTGTCTGTCCTGATAAAAATCCAGAAACCTTTGACATAATCCAGTGCCACATTTCCTGCAGTGCAGAGATGCTAAACGGCTACAGGCTTACGCCACATTGCTAATGTAGTAACGCATGTGTGTGGAGACTGTGGGGCTTATAGGCAGGGGTGGACTGGCCATCTGGCATACCGGGCATCGTCCCGGTGGGCCGTTGAAACAATGTGGGCCGGTCCGGTCCTCTATGTTTTTTTTTGTTTTGTTTTTCTTCTCTAAATTCCCTCCATTTGGGCCAATCGGCTACAGAGGGCTAGCAGTGTGTTGCCAGCATCGACACATATTATCGGTCTATTGTTTGTCATTGTCAATCAATCATGGGCTGACAGGCTCAGAGAGCCCTGACAGTGCTGTCAATCACAACACAAACCAGGGTGGGCGGGACCTCATTCCATGGGCGGGAGTCGTGAGACGGGCTGCTGCTGAGCTGAAGACGGAGAAGCGGAAGAAACGCCCGGGTGGCGCTGAAAAACTGCGACTTAAAAAGCTGAAGTCTCTGGAGGTGGCGGCTGCTAAATGTTCTAAATTGACGGACCTATCTGGTGCCGGGGTCACCACCCCAGCAGGTGCTGCCGCGC
>NW_019521490.1:0-684 GCF_002814215.2 Seriola lalandi dorsalis | reverse complement strand
CAGAAGTTATCTCAAGGTACTTTTCAAATAGAGCAGGTCTAGACCTTCTCTTTCTAATATTATTTACAGAGACCCAACAATTCACACCAAGAGCAGCAGCTGGTGACAGTGGTGAGAAAAGACTTCCTTTAGAGGAAGACACCTGGAAGAGACCCAGACCCAGGGTGGGTGAGAAAGAGAGAGAGAGAGAGAGAGAGACAGAGACAGAGACTTTTTAACACAACTTTATTTGAGATCTTATCAATAACATCCTTAAACTTTTTCACACAAGTCAAATAATCAAAAAGTTACTGCAAACAGAAAGAAAAATGAATAAATAAATAAATAAACGAATGAAAAGAAACAAAACAAAACAAGAAAACTTCCATTCACTAAGGGGTAAAACTAGCTTAGCTAAGCTAAGCTAAGCTAAGCTAAGTTAAAAGTCCTCCCCTAGTGAGGTCAGGAGCTGCCCAAAGCCCCACTCAGCTCTGAACCGGTTCATGTTCCCGGTCAGTGTGAAAAACGCTCGCTCTACTTTCAAACGAGCTGCCACCAAACCTTTCAAACAGCGGACCGGGTCAGTCCAGCCTTCCCCCCTCATCCTTCAGCAGCTGGAACAGCCCTGTCAGGCGGGGGCAGGACACCACCAGATGTTGGAGGGTTTCAGGTTCAGGGCAGAAGGGGCAATTCTCCTCAGTGCTG
>NW_019521489.1:0-826 GCF_002814215.2 Seriola lalandi dorsalis | reverse complement strand
TATGTCTTTTATATGACTTTTTATGCCTTACTATACTATGACGTTTATATGACTTTTTATGCCTTACTATACTATGTCGTTTTTATGACTTTTTATGCCTTACTATACTATCACTTTTTATGCCTTACTATACTATGTCGTTTTTATGACTTTTTATGCCTTACTATACTATCACTTTTTATGCCTTACTATACTATGTCGTTTTTATGACTTTTTATGCCTTACTATACTATGACGTTTATATGACTTTTAATGCCTCACTATAGTATGACATTTTATACCTTACTATACTATGACGTTTTTATGACTTTTTATGCCTTACAATACTATGATTTTTTTGACTTTTTGAGCCTTACTATACTATGACTTTTTATGCCTTACTATACTATGTCGTTTTTATGACTTTTTATGCCTTACTATGACGTTTATATGACTTTTTATGCCTTACTATACTATTACTTTTTATGCCTCGCAATATTATGACTTTTTTATGACTTTTTATGCCTTACTATACTTTGACCTATTTATGACTTTTTATGCCTTACTATACTATGTCATTTTTATGACTTTTTATGCCTTACTATACTATGACTTTTTATGACTTTTTATGCCATACTATACTATGTCGTTTTTATGACTTTTTATGCCTTACAATACTATGACTTTTTTTTGACATTTTGAGCCTTACTATACTATGACAATTCATGCTTTACTATATTATGACTTTTTTATGCCTTACTATACTTTGTCATTTTTATGACTTTTTATGCCTTACTATACTATGACTTTTTATGCCTTACTATACTATGTCGTTTTTATGACTTTT
>NW_019521488.1:0-574 GCF_002814215.2 Seriola lalandi dorsalis | reverse complement strand
TAGTAAGGCTTGAAAATGTCAAAAAACGACATAGTATAGTGAGGCATAACATGTCTAAAATTGCCATAGTATAGTAAGGCATAAAAATGTCAAAAAGCAACATAGTATAGTATGGCATAAAAATGTCAAAAAGCAACATAGTATAGTATGGCATGAAAATATCACAGTATAGTAAGGCAAAAAAATGTCAAAAAGCAACATAGTATAGTAAGGCATAAAAATATCACGGTACAGTAAGGCTTGAAAATGTCAAAAAACGACATAGTATAGTATGGCATAAAAATGTCAAAAAACAACATAGTATAGTAAGGCATAAAAATGCAAAAAAACGACAGAGTATAGTATGACATAAAAATGTCAAAAAACAACATAGTATAGTAAGGCATGAAAGTATCACAGTAAATTAAGGCATGAAAATATCACAGTATAGTAAGGCATAAAAATGT
The DNA here is from genome assembly GCF_002814215.2 of Seriola lalandi dorsalis. NCBI lineage: Eukaryota > Metazoa > Chordata > Actinopteri > Carangiformes > Carangidae > Seriola > Seriola lalandi. The sequence goes on along the minus strand of NW_019521488.1, from coordinate 128 downwards.
TTAAAAAAACGACATAGTATAGTAAGGCATGAAAATGTCAAAAAGCAACATATTATAGTAAGGCATATAAATATCACGGTATAGTAAGGCTTGAAAATGTCAAAAAACGACATAGTATAATAAGGCAT
>NW_019521487.1:0-673 GCF_002814215.2 Seriola lalandi dorsalis | reverse complement strand
ACGTCATAGTATGGTAAGGCATCAAATGAAATTGTATTGGAAGGCACAAAATGTGATAAAACGTCATAGTATAGTATTGCATAAAATGTCAAAAAAAATCATAGTATATTAAGGCATAAAAGGTCATACAAACATCATACTATTGTAAGGCATCAAACGAAATTGTATTGGAAGGCATAAAATGACAATAAACATCATGGTATAGTATGGCATTAAAGGTCATAAAAACGTCATAGTATGGTAAGGCATTAAATGAAATTGTATTGGAAGGCATAAAAATGACAAAAAACGACATGATATGGTATGTCATAAAAATGACAAAAAACGTCATAGTATACTATGGCATAAAACGTCAAAAAAACATCATAGTATATTAAGGCATAAAAGGTCATAAAAACGTCATAGTATGGTAAGGCATCAAATGAAATTGTATTGGAAGGCATAAAAATGACAAAAAACGTCATTGTATACTGTGTCATAAAAATGTCATAAAACGTCATAGTATAGTATGGCATAAAATGTCAAAAAAACATCATAGTATATTAGGGCATAATTATTCATAAACACGTCATAGTATGGTAAGGCATCAAATGAAATTGTATTGGAAGGCACAAAATGTGATAAAACGTCATAGTATAGTATGGCATAAAATGTCAAAAAAACATCATAGTAT
>NW_019521486.1:0-710 GCF_002814215.2 Seriola lalandi dorsalis | reverse complement strand
TGTCACTGCTGTTAGTACTACTGCTACTACTGTCACTGTTGTTAGTGCTACTACTGCTGTCACTGCTGTTAGTACTACTGCTACTGTCACTGCTGTTAGTGCTACTACTGCTGTCACTGCTGTTAGTACTACTGCTACTACTGTCACTGCTGTTAGTACTACTGTTACTGTCACTGCTGTTAGTGCTACTACTGCTGTCACTGCTGTTAGTGCTACTACTACTGTCACTGGTGTTACTACTACTACTACTACTGTCACTGCTGTTAGTGCTACTACTACTGTCACTGTTGTTAGTGCTACTACTGCTGTCACTGCTGTTAGTACTACTGTTACTGTCACTGCTGTTAGTGCTACTGTTACTGTCACTGCTGTTAGTGCTACTACTGCTGTCACTGCTGTTAGTACTACTACTGCTGTCACTGCTGTTAGTGCTACTACTGCTGTCACTGCTGTTAGTGCTACTACTACTGTCACTGCTGTTAGTGCTACTACTACTGTCACTGCTGTTAGTACTACTGCTACTACTGTCACTGTTGTTAGTGCTACTACTACTACTACTGTCACTGCTGTTAGTACTACTGTTACTGTCACTGCTGTTAGTGCTACTACTACTGTCACTGCTGTTAGTGCTACTACTACTGTCACTGCTGTTAGTACTACTGTTACTGTCACTGCTGTTAGTGCTACTACTGCTGTCACTGCTGTTAGTG
>NW_019521485.1:0-623 GCF_002814215.2 Seriola lalandi dorsalis | reverse complement strand
GGTCTGACAATCGCTCTGAGGATTTCATCCCGGTACCCAACAGCAGTCAGGGTACTGCTGGCTGTGACATGGATGTCTGTGAGACCCTCCAAGGATCTGCCTCCCCAGACCATCACTGACCCACCACCAACCGATCATACTGGATGATGTAACAGGCAGCATAACATTCACCACAGCGTCTCCAGACTCTTTCACGCCTGTCACATGTGCTCAGTGTGAACCTGCTCTCATCTGTGAAGAGAACAGGGCACCAATGGCCGCCCTCATGCCACCCTCATGGAGTCTGTTTCTGACAGTTTGGTCAGAACATGCACACCAGGAGCCTGCTGGAGGTCATGTTGTAGGGCTCTGGCAGTGCTCCTCCTGTTCCTCCTCACACAAAGGAGCAGGTCCCGGTCCTGCTGCTGGGTTGATGCCCTTCTACGGCCCTGTCCAGCTCTCCTCGTGTAACGGCCGGTCTCCTGGCATCTCCTCCATGCTCCTGAGACTGTGCTGAGAGACACAGCAAACCTTCATGCGACCACATGTATGGATGTGCCATCCTGGAGGAGCTGGACTAGCTGTTTGGGCTGCAGGTACCGCCTCATGCTGCCAGCAGATACAAGGACACCAGCAAAACACAT
>NW_019521484.1:0-874 GCF_002814215.2 Seriola lalandi dorsalis | reverse complement strand
CTGTCGCTGTGGGGGTGTCACAAGGGGGGAGCCATGGGTAAGAGAGACACACAAGTATTCACTTCTGAAGATATGAACATGATACACATGTATATTTACATATATGTTTAGATTCAGTGTGAATTACACTTTCTATGGATGTCGATATCTCCAGTGTCCATCATGAATAATTATTCAAAAATCTGCTTAAAAATCTTTTAAAAAAAGACCCAGAACTTCCTTGACAATCGTGACATTTTTAAGTTTTCCACAGTATCAAACTGATCCAGTGACACTTGTCTGAACATCCGAGGATACGCTGCAAACACAAACTACTAATACATCATTCAGCATCATTTTCATGGGGTCAAATTACAAATATTTAACAAATTTGGTCTGGTCCCTCCTGGTCTCTCCTGGTCTCTGGTCTCTCCTGGTCTCTGGTCTCTCCTGGTCCCTCCTGGTCTCTGGTCTCTCCTGGTCCCTCCTGGTCTCTGGTCTCTCCTGGTCTCTGGTCTCTCCTGGTCCCTCCTGGTCTCTCCTGGTCTCTCCTGGTCCCTCCTGGTCTCTCCTGGTCTCTGGTCTCTCCTGGTCCCTCCTGGTCTCTCCTGGTCTCTCCTGGTCCCTCCTGGTCTCTCCTGGTCTCTGGTCTCTCCTGGTCCCTCCTGGTCCCTCCTGGTCTCTGGTCTCTCCTGGTCCTGGTGTGTAGGGGACCTGGACATCGGTCTGCTGCAGTACCTTCTCTTCGGCAGCCTGATTGCTGCTGTCGACCCTGTAGCCGTCATCGCTGTGTTCGAGCAGGTCCACGTCAACGAGGTCCTGTTCATCATGGTGTTCGGAGAGTCGCTGCTCAACGACGGCGTGACAGTGGTTCGTATCCCATGATGCACTGCTG
>NW_019521483.1:0-606 GCF_002814215.2 Seriola lalandi dorsalis | reverse complement strand
ACACAATCAGTGAAACTGTCAGTCAGGATCGAAAGGAGGAAGAATCTCTGAAAAATCATTGAACCGCTTCTGATTTAAATCAATGAGGACGGTTAAACAACAGAAACACCTCTCTATACAATGTAATGCAGTTCAACAGCAACACAAACTACATCCTCCTCAATGATCACACAGTTCAATCAAAACCTGTTTGACACAGTTTCAACACAAACTGAACATTATAACCTTCATGAAGGAGGATTTACTGCAGGACTGTTGGATTAGACTGAAGCAGTTTTAGCTAGGTGTTCCTAATAAACTGACACCTGAGTGCTTAATGCATGAATGCTGCTTTAACACCACTGCTCTAATACAAATACAGGAATCTTTCCAGGCTCCTGTAGATGTGACAGCTCTTATCATTTATAAAACAATCTGTCTCCTCAGACACAGAAGTAGAACCACACCAACAGGTTTTACTGCTCGACTGAGAGAAACAATAAATAATGTGAGAAAGAAAGAAGAAGAAAAACAGACAAGTTGAAACTTGACTTTCAAACAAATCAAAATCACGACGAGCTGCTAAACTAGTAATGTAGGGTATATGTAGTTGCCTGGGGGGGGGGG
>NW_019521482.1:0-1137 GCF_002814215.2 Seriola lalandi dorsalis | reverse complement strand
GAAGAGCTTACTGCGCTAACCCGGCTTCAGAGAGAGTTTCGCGAGTGTAGCATCATGTGCTTCACGGAGACGTAGCTGAGTGAACTTTCTCCCGACTCACATGTCACACTGGACTGACTTCAACTGGTACGGGCGGACAGGAAAACCACACAGTGCGGTAAGAGGAAGGGAGGAGGGGCGTCGTGTGGTGTAGTGGTCTAAGCAGGCGCTAAGAGGCTACAGTATTCGCTGCAGTCGGCCCCGGTTCGAGTCCTGCATCGGACGGCCCTTACTTGATTTTGACTTTTCCCCCTCTCTGCCTCCCCATTTCCTGTCTCTCTACTGTCCTGTCAAATAAAGGCCTAAAAAGCCTTCGTTAATGAGAGATGGTGCCACCCTGGACACATCAGTGTCAAGGAACAACTCTGCACTAGAGACTTGGAGCTGTTAGGGGTTAGCATGTGGCTGTACTTTCTCCCGAGAGAGTTTTCACATGTTATTGCGGTGATACGTAACGGTGTACATCCCCCCCCTCGGCCGTTGCCGCTGCAAAAACAGCTCCACAAACCAGCACCCCCATTCCCTCCTCCTCATCTCTGGGGACTTCAACCACACGTTCCTGTCCTCTGCTCTTCCTACCTTCACCCAGTATGTGGATTTGTTGTATACTGATATCAGGAATGCATACACCTCATCACCCCTCCCCCCGCTGGGACGCTCAGATCACAACCTTGTCCATCTGATCACAGACTACACCCCTCTGGTGAATAAACAACCACCTAAGAAGAGGTCTGTGAAGGTGTGGTCCGAGGAGCACAGTGCCAGACTCAGAGATTGCTTTGAAATAACAGACTCGGCCCTGCTGAACAAGAAGAAGAGGGTCTTTAGATTGGGGGACAAGGAGGAGCTGCGCAGAGTCCAGAAGGAACTCAAACAGAAAATCAGGAAAGGGAAGGACTGTTACAGACAGAAACTGGAAGAGCGGCTGGTGCAGAATAACACCAGAGATGTCTGGAGTGGACTGCAAAACATCTCTGGCCACGGAAAAGGAGTGAGGAGAGACCTGAGCTGCGGCGACAAGAACCGGGCCAATGAACTGAATCTGTTCTTCAACAGATTTGATTCTGCCCCCTCCCCCCTTACCTGCCCTGCACCCTC
>NW_019521481.1:1746-2749 GCF_002814215.2 Seriola lalandi dorsalis | reverse complement strand
ACTATGGTAGGGGGTACGATAGGTGGCAAAACTCTGTTAACCTAACCCTAACCCTAACCCTAACCCTAACCCTTAATTATAATGACATCCTTAATCCAATCACCGGGCATCTTGCCCTAAACCTAACCAGGTCATCCTTTAAGCTAAGCCTAACCCGGTTACTTTATCCTAACCCTAACCATTCGATTCTGAACCTAATTATCTGCACTTTTGCCTAAACCTAACCGGTATAGTGGGGGCCCTAAACCTAACCAGGTCACTGAAGGCCCTAATACTAACCGGTTTCATCTGACCCTAACCCTAACCACACCAAAGAGGATCTAATCCTAACCAGACTCATTTTGTCAATACCATAACCGGTTTCTGCTTAGCTTCATGTCCACTAGATCACCCTATTTATTATTTATTATATTTTGTGTTCCTAGTAGCCTAATTTATGTATATATTATAAAGACAATGGGATCATTAAAGGAACACAATTAGAGGAGTCAGGAGCAGAAATAACTTATTTTGTTGTAATAGCACAGATTTTATGGTTCTCTGTCTCCTTTTCTCCTTTTTTTAAAAAAAGAAACTAAAATAAGCAAAAAACAGAGGGTGATCAAGTGTGTACACTAGAAATAATTTAGTCTTTTTCTCTAAAAAAATTTAAAAAAATAAATAACAAGCAGCATGCATGTATGTACAGGTGGGTGTATGTATATGTGTGGGTGTTTATATGTATATATAGATATATGCATATGCAATATGCTATTAATAAATAAATAAATAAATAAATAATTTAAAACCCAGGGGGGTTTACTGCATAGAATTAAAAATGGAAATAATAAATAAATGATTTAATTGATTAATAAATATACATATGATTATTACAGAAATACTAAATAAATACATAAATATCACTATTAATAAATATATAAAGATCTTTATTATTAATAAATACTCAATAAATAAATAAATATATCGATTAATTAATTTCATATCATATAAATAGATTAAAAAT
>NW_019521481.1:0-482 GCF_002814215.2 Seriola lalandi dorsalis | reverse complement strand
CCGGACTTTAATTCAAAAGTCCGGATCATTCATAACATTATTAAAGCGGCCCACCATCTAAAAAATGTGTCGGGGGAGAAACCACCCCCGACCATCGGCCGTATGACTGCAACTCTGAGCGAGTTCATTAAACCTGCCTCCCCGACGGACGCCACCAGCCTGCTGCTGGTGGGGAACGCCAAAAACTGGGAGTACACCACCCTCCTAGCTCTCAGAGAACACTATATGATAATGCTGGAAACGGAAATTAATGAACTGGCTAGCTTTGCCAATCAGGACTGGAGAGGTCCGTTCCAGATTGCCTCCTCTTGGGCGAGGAGGAATCTGGGACAGAGACTGATGGCAGAGACGCTGCAGCAAGCTGAGGCCGTGATCCTGGCCCACTTAACAGGCTGGCAAGCGACGGATCGCACCGCGGGGGGTGCACGGGAGCACGAGAGCCCGCCTCCAGAGTCTCAGGGAACCCCGGTGGCACCCCCTCC
>NW_019521480.1:0-1006 GCF_002814215.2 Seriola lalandi dorsalis | reverse complement strand
CCACGTCGTCCGGACCGCTGCTCTCCGCAGATCCGGATCTGGAGCCACATTCTGACCTCCATAAATCCCGCCTGTGGTCGGAGGAAGTGGCGGGAGACAGGTGACCTGAGATTATCTTCAGCCTGTGCATTGCGACGATGAAACACCTGAGCTCAGTCCGTACGACTGGAGCCACTTCCTGCTTCCGGACGGGGAGAGGAGAGGGACAATTAGAACGCGAAAGGGGCGAGAGATCGTCTTCTTATAAAACAGCTGTTTCACATCATTTCAGTTGAACAAGTGACACGAGTTTAACTTCACTCAGAAGCGTTGATTGACAGCTGATCAGGACCAGAGGGCGGAACACGTGACCTCCGTCACTGAGTTGAAAGAGCTTCATGGGCTTTTTTATTGATTTATTTTCTTATTGTTTTATTTATTTGATATACTACTATTGTATTTATGTTGTTATTTTTTCTTAAAGCTGATCTCTAAAGTTGTTATTAAAAAGGTCAAAACCTAACTAACGTTTTTTTTTTTTAGTTCTTTGCTCCTTTTTCTAAAGATCCTTACACTTATTAAAAAAAAACAAAAAACAAAAAATGTGATGCTATAACTACAGGAAGTACTTTTACTGTGAAACTTACTAAAGGAAGTACTTGTGCTGTGATACTGTGAGTACAAGAAGTGCATTTACTATGATAAAGTAACTAAAAGGAAATACTTTTACTGTGATAATGTAACTACAAGAAATATGTTTGTAACTACAGGAAGTACATTTACTGCAGGTACTCTACATGAAATGCTTTTACTGTGAAACTTACTAAAGGAAGTACTTGTGCTGTGATACTGTGAGTACAAGAAGTGCATTTACTATGATAAAGTAACTAAAAGGAAATACTTTTACTGTGATAATGTAACTACAAGAAGTACTTTTGCTATCATACTGAAACTACAGGAAATGCTTTTACTGTGACTCTGTACTCTTGTGTTGATGGTTTATTTTAAAAAGTAAAAAAAGGTCATA
>NW_019521479.1:0-947 GCF_002814215.2 Seriola lalandi dorsalis | reverse complement strand
AGCGTCTCATGAGACCAGCTCACTGTGACCGCTGGGTGATAATTAGCTGTTTGCAGACTGGCTGTAGTCAGGCCTGTCCCCCGAGGCCTGGCCTGTTGTTCACACACAGTAGACAACACTAATGACACTCATTACAGTATCCTTACATCAGCTCTGGGCTTCTGTGGCGGCCATGTTGGTGTTATCAAAGTAAATTGTATCATACTAATTGGAAATTACTTTTATCATTAATTACTTGGTGGCACACGCACACACACAAATCAAAAACAATACTTTATAACACTTCACTAATCATCACTCAGGATGCACTTTCTATTAACTTTGTGACCTAATTGGCCTCCTATGAAGGTCTAACAGTTACAGGTTGTTTAACCTCGCAGCTCGTCTCTGCATGAATAAGCCTGACATCCCATCAACCACTCATGACAGTCGGCAACTCATCTTTGTGGTCAGCGGGAAATTAAGCTTTCATAGGTAATTGTAAATCAAATGCATCAACAGAAAGGAGGACCACTGTGTTGAGGCAATAAATAAATGAATGAATATGTATCAAATGAATGAAATGCTGGGTAGCGTTACTCTGCAATGAAAACAATGCAAATACAAGCACAATTTTGCAATTTTTTATTATTACAGGCGAAATTTGAGGCTATGTACTATATATAGTATATAGTAATATATATATTTATGATTATGTCAATAAGTTAGGGGGCAGTAGTTTTCCAGTGCGTTCTCTCTCTCTGGTTCTGAACGAGGGTAAACAGAAATCACGTGACTACTTTCTGAACTCTTCACTTTTCCGACCGCTCGTCAACAATAGATGGAAGAGGTCCGTTAACTCTTCTTGTTATATTATCGCTGGTCAAGGTGGCTGCTAACAGCACAGGCCAAAAAAAGACCACCTCAACTGGTGCCTATCTCTAAAACCTATCTCTAAGGGTGAGCTG
>NW_019521478.1:0-1119 GCF_002814215.2 Seriola lalandi dorsalis | reverse complement strand
AACATAGTACAGTATGCCATAAAAATGTTAAAAAAAACGTCATAGTCTAGTATGGCAAAAAATTAAAAAAAAACATCATAGTATATTAAGCCATAAAAGGTCATAAAAACTTCATAGTATGGTAAGGCATCAAATGAAATAGTATTGTAAGGCATAAAAATGCTAAAAAACGTCATAGTATGGTATGGCATAAAAATGTCAAAAAACGTCATAGTATAGTATGGCATAAAAATGTCAAAAAACGTCATAGTATAGTACGGCATAAAATGTCAAAAAAACATGACTGTATATTAAGGCATAAAAGGTCATAAAAACGTCATAGTATGGTAAGGAATGAAACAACATAGTACAGTATGCCATTAAAATGTTAAAAAACACCTCATATTATAGACTTGCATAAAATTTCAAAAAAACATCATAGTATATTAAGCCATAAAATGTCATAAAAACGTCATAGTATGGTAAGGCATCAAATGAAATAGTATTGTAAGGTATAAAAATGGTAATGAAACAACATAGTACAGTATGCCATAAAAATGTTAAAAAAAACGTCATAGTCTAGTATGGCAAAAAATTTTAAAAAAACATCATAGTATATTAAGGCATAAAGGGTCATAAAAACTTCATAGTATGGTAAGGCATCAAATGAAATAGTATTGTAAGGCATAAAAATGCTAAAAAACGTCATAGTATGGTACGGCATAAAAATGTCAAAAAACGTCATAGTATAGTATGGCGTAAAATGTCAAAAAAACATGACTGTATATTAAGGCATAAAAGGTCATAAAAACATCATAGTATGGTAAGGAATGAAACAACATAGTACAGTAAGGCATAAAAATGCCAAAAAAACATCATAGTATAGTACAGCATAAAAAAGGTAAAAAACGTCATACTATATTAAGGCATAATAGGTCATAAAAACGTTATAGTATGGTAAGGCATCAAATAAAATAGTATCGTAAGGCATAAAAATGCCCAAAAAAATTCATAGTATGGTATGGCATAAAATGTAAAAAAAAAACAAGATAGTATATTAAGGCATCAAAGGTCATAAAAACCTCATAGTATGGTAAAAAAAACATCATAGTATAGTATGGCATGAAAATGTTAAAAAGC
>NW_019521477.1:0-615 GCF_002814215.2 Seriola lalandi dorsalis | reverse complement strand
TTTTTTATGCTTTATTATACTATGACATTTTTATGAATTTCTATGCCTTACTATACTATGTCATTTTTTATGCTTTATTATACTATGCCATTTTTATGCCTTTTTATGCCTTATTATGCTATGACATTTTTATGACTTTTTATGTCTTACTATACTGTGTCATTTTTTATGCTTTATTATACTATGCCATTTTTATGCCTTATTATGCTATGACATTTTTATGACTTTTTATGCCTTACTATACTATGTCATTTTTTATGCTTTATTATACTATGCCATTTTTATGCCTTATTATACTATGACATTTTTATGAATTATTATGCCTTACTATACTATGTCGTTTTTATAACTTTTTATGCCTTACTATACTATGACATTTTTATGAATTTTTATGCATTGCTATACTATGTCGTTTTTTATGCTTTATTATACTATGTCATTTTTATGACTTTTTATACCTTATTATACTATGACATTTTTATGAATTTTTATGCCTTACTATACTATGTCGTTTTTTATGACTTTTTATGCCTTACTATACTATGTCGTTTTTTTGACTTTTTATGCCTTACTATACTATGTCATTTTTTATGCTTTATTATACTATGTCATTTT
>NW_019521476.1:0-1107 GCF_002814215.2 Seriola lalandi dorsalis | reverse complement strand
GATGATTTACTGATGATTGACTGAAGTTAAACTGAAGATAAACTCATTATAAACTGAAGATAAACTGATGATTGACTGAAGTTAAACTGAAGATAAACTCATTATAAACTGAAGATAAACTGATGATTTACTGAAGATAAACTGAAGATAAACTGATGATTTACTGAAGATAAACTGAAGATAAACTGAAGATAAACTGATGATTTACTGATGATTTACTGAAGATAAACTCATTATAAACTGAAGATAAACTGATGATTGACTGATGATAAACTGAAGATAAACTGAAGATAAACTGAAGTTAAACTGATGATTTACTGATGATTGACTGAAGTTAAACTGAAGATAAACTCATTATAAACTGAAGATAAACTGATGATTTACTGAAGATAAACTGAAGATAAACTGATGATTTACTGATGATTTACTGAAGATAAACTCATTATAAACTGAAGATAAACTGATGATTGACTGAAGATAAACTCATTATAAACTGAAGATAAACTGATGATTTACTGAAGATAAACTGAAGATAAACTGATGATTTACTGATGATTTACTGAAGATAAACTGATGATTTACTGATGATTTACTGAAGATAAACTGATGATTTACTGATGATTTACTGAAGATAAACTGATGATTTACTGATGATTTACTGAAGATAAACTGATGATTTACTGATGATTTACTGAAGATAAACTCATTATAAACTGAAGATAAACTGATGATTGACTGAAGTTAAACTGAAGATAAACTCATGATAAACTGACAATAAACTAAAGATATACTGAAGTTAAACTGAAGATAAACTGAAGATAAACTGATGATAGACTGATGATAGATTGATGATTGACTGAAGTTAAACTGAAGATAAACTGATGATAAACTGATGATAAACTGAAGATAAACTGAAGATAAACTGATGATAAACTGATGATAGTGACAATAAACTAAAGATATACTGATGGAAATAGTTAGATAGATATTATACTGAATTTACAATACCAGCTGTTGTAGAAGGCGACACTTTCCCCTTCGCTCCTGTCATCATCACTACGACCACTAGATGTCGCCTAGCAACAAAACCTAACTATGATGTCATAA
>NW_019521475.1:0-1009 GCF_002814215.2 Seriola lalandi dorsalis | reverse complement strand
TTTTTTTTTTTGCTCTCTTCGCCCTATTCTTTTTTGCTCTACCATCAGCTTCTGTTCCCTTTTCCTTGCTCTTTCCTTCACACCTTATCTGTCCTTTCCTCTTTCTATCAGCTTAGCTCAGTGACAGAGCCTGTCACCCCGGAATGTATCCTGCCAGCTGAAGGATGATGTGTAATGTGCAATGCAGGCCGTTTGTGCCTGTCACAGCTTGCCCCATCCAAGAGTTTTTCCGATAACACTTTTGTGCTACACCGAAACCAACTTGCTCCAGCGTAGACCCAGAGAAACCTTGCATATTAAAAGACAGATCTCAAGCATTCCTGTGCAATTTCAGCACAATTTCAACCTCAGTGCCTCTTTCCTACTGTTCTGGCAAGAAGAATAGATCCATGTGGTGGGCAGCAAATAAAGAGAGAATCTGGGAGATGGTGTTAGGAGGAAACAAAGAACCAGAATTAAGAGGAGGTAGGAGGTGATGAAGACAGGAAGATCATGATTTAAAAAAAAAAAAAAAAAAAGTGAGAGAAATGAAGAGAGAGAGACTTGGATTAAGGAAGATGGCTGCAAAAGGGGATAGGACAGAGAAGATGTTGAAGAACAGGAAATATATATAACTAGGGAAAGAAAGAGACAAAGATAGATGGGGTTAAGATGAATGTTGCTGTGTGGGAAGCTTGAAGGAAAAAACAGGATGAAAACGAGTAAATAGAGGAAGGAGACGGGGAGAGATAGTGAAAGCCAACTGGGAGAAATGGCTGTGATGGATGTGTCAGGATTCAAATCAAATTGATTGATGAGTACAATCATGTCCAAGATGTTTTCTTCCAGACTATTTCAGAGGACAGGACCTGTGCAGCCTCTTTTCATAATGTATACAAAACCGACTGAAGACCAAACTGAAATGTGAGGAGCAAGTAACAACAGGAGCAATGATAAGGAAGGGAGGAACTGAAACACTGTAAATATAAACACCGGTGGAAAGAGAGAGAGAGAGAGAGAGAGAGAGAGA
>NW_019521474.1:0-919 GCF_002814215.2 Seriola lalandi dorsalis | reverse complement strand
TGACGTTTTCATGCCTTACTATACAATTACTTTTTTTTGACGTTTTCATGCCTTACTATACGATGACATTTTTTGACATTTTATGCCATACTATGACATTTTTTGACATTTTTGTGCCTTACTATACTATGAGTTTTTTTTTTTAACATTTTATGACATACTATGACATTTTTCGACATTTTTGTGCCTTACTATATTATGACGTTTTATGACGTTTTCATGCCTTACTATACTATGACTTTTTTTTGACATTTTATGACTTACTATACTATGAAGTTTTTTGATGTTTTATGCCATACTATACTATGACGTTTTTATCACATTTTTATGTCTTACTATACTATGACGTTTTATGACGTTTTCATGCCTTAGTATATTATGACATTTTTTGACGTTTTCATGCCTTACTATACTATGACTTTTTATGCCATACTATACTATGACATTTTTTGACATTTTATGCCTTACTATACTATGACGTTTTATGCCATACTATAATATGACATTTTTTTGCCTTACTTTACTATGACATTTTATGACGTTTTCATGCCTTACTATACTATGACGTTTTATGCCATAATATACTATGACGTTTTTATCACATTTTTATGTCTTACTATACTATGACGTTTTATGACGTTTTCATGCCTTACTATACTATGACATTTTTTGACATTTTTATGTCTTTATATACTATGACGATTTATGATGTTTTATGCCTTACTATACTATGACTTTTTTTTGACATTTTATGCCTTACTATACTATGACTTTTTATGCCATACTATACTATGACATTTTTTGACATTTTATGCCTTACTATACTATGACTTTTTATGCCATACTATACTATGACATTTTTTGACATTTTATGCCATACTATACTATGACGTTTTCTGACGTTTTCATGCCTTACTAT
>NW_019521473.1:1884-5670 GCF_002814215.2 Seriola lalandi dorsalis | reverse complement strand
CAAACAGCCACAATAAGGTGCCTCATACTGAAGGTACAGGTACTCACATTATAACACATCACTGACAATAAATCATAAACTAATCAGATACTAAAATACTGAAGTTTCTCTGCGTGGTGTTAATCTACAACATGAGAATCCAGACTAAATGTTCCCACCGATCAGCCTATGAAATGACAAGCGTAACCACGGTAACCTTGGTAACTTGGGTGACGGCGTTAGCAGCCAGAGCAGCACTGGCGATGTCCTCCAGTTTACTTCTACTGATGGCAGAGATGAAGTTCAGGTAGTACACCTCATACAGCTGGTTCCTCAGGTCCTACACACACACACACACACACACACACACACACACACACACACACGAGGAGAGGGACACCTCAGTACAGTCTTATCATTCTGCTTGACAACATGGAGAAAGCTGGCACGTTAAAATACCATAAATGGACTGGAAATCTCACTTTTTCCAACCAAGGAAGGAAACCAGACACAGTAAACAGCTTCTTTGTTCAGGTGCAGGAACAGAAACACGACTTACATAAAAAGTCTCAAAGTCTTACTCACAGTAATAGTTTAGCAGAGTTTACAAAACAACAAAAAATATTTCCTTCTTTTGTAGAATATAGAAACTGTCAAATACACCGAACTTCTCTAAGTCCTCAGTGTTTAATGTCTAACACAAACTGCACACAAGAAACTTGTCTACATTAAATACAGTGTAAAAAATGATCAATTAAACCAGGACATGGACTCAGTTCACAGTAAGTGACTGTAGCGACCTTTAGGAAACAAACTAAAAGTTGCTGAGAGGCTGAGGTCAGATTTGTGTGTGTATGTGTGTGTAATTGTGTGTGTGTGTGTGTGTGTGTGTGTCTGCAGTGTGTTACCTTCCATACTGGCTCAGCTGCTGTGTTCTTTAGAGGAGGAGCGTTGAAGTTCAGCATTCGCTTCAGAGCGACTGCAGGTACAAAAACAAATCATTACTTGAGCAATGAATTAGCCAATCAAACAGAAATTAATTAATCATCAGCAATAGTTAATTAATCTTTATTAAGCAAAAATATCAACTATTCTCTGGTTGTAGCTTCTCCAGTTTGTGAATTTGCCGCTCACATACATGATAGCACATAAGCTCAAACATAAAATCCAATACACATTTTTTCACGCTTCATTTTATATATAGTAGATCCTCATAATGTACATGTAATGTACATATTTAAGGTTATGTGTACATGTTTTTGTACATCTGCTGCACTGACACCTTCCTAAGTGGGATCAATATCATTGATCTGATCTTATTATAACATTAACAGTAGGTTTAACATTGTGTTATAAACAGTCTTTAGCTTCTCTGGATTCATCTAGTCCAGATTTGACAAGTCTAAACACAGTAGTTTTGGTCTAGACCTGGTCCAATGTGGTCTAGGTGTGAAAGAAAGCAGTGAAATCTCAATTTTCTGCGTTTTCACAATCTCAGATGTGAAACTGGCTGTTGAAGAATCTTTACCTTGTCTGGATTCATCTGCACAGATTTGACAGTAGGTATCGTATTCTGAGTGATCATTTGAAACCAAAAACTACAATATATCAAATATATATTCTGAAAGATATTAGATATTAATTCAGACGTCCGTCAACTTTGGAAATCCTCAGATAGTTTCAAACTTTTAACATTTCCACGGAATAAAAGCGTTATTCACGGTTAGCAGCAGGCTAGCTTCAACCTGCTAATTTCAACGTTAGCTAACGGGCTAAGAAACCGGTCACTCCTTAGTTAAGTTAGTAAACAGTCTGGTTTGTTGACTAGTCTGAGGTTGGAATGAAAGTTTAGGAGTTTTGTGTTTCTGTGGTGAAACAGAAACATGAGTTAATCAGTTCAGCCGGCGGCTGGTTTAAGGGATGTAGAGCGGTTAGTTAGCTGGTCAGAGGCCTGACAGTCCTGAGTAAACCTCTCCGCTCAGACTCGGGGTCGTTAAAACTCCCCGCAGCCTGGTAACGTCGCCGTTTGCCGCTAAAAGTAGCCGTTAATGGTAGAAAAATCAGTTTGACAGACCTGTCTGCTTCTCCCGCACAGACGCCGCCATGTTTGATGTTGTTGGTGGTGACGGAGCGTCGGATGACGTGGCAACAGCTCGACGTCAGCAGTACGTCAGAGAGGAGTTAAAAAAAGAAGGAGGTCTCACTCCTTTCATTTCATGGTTTCCAGAGACGAACAAGAAGTGAAATGTGAAAAGCGGTGATCAAAACTAATATCACTTCATAGAAATGATTCGTTAACCGAATCGTTGAGTGTTTGACCGGTGCTCCAGTTGTATTTTATCACTGTGTCACTCGTGCGTATTCCTCACGAGCCCGGGTTTCCCAAACCGGAAGTGCTGTGGGTTTGACAAATATGCCAAACTCCATATATATTTCTTTATGTTTTAAAACTTTTGTCGCTGAATATTGAGGACAAACACTGTTTTTTTTAAGACTTTTATAAATAGACAAATAATAATAACTTCTCTAATAAAAATCTAATGATCTTTTCCAATTTCAGTAAAAAATAAGACTGTAATAAGTAAGAGCTTTTGAAAAAATATGCATCTTAAAGTGCCTTATTTTAGAAAAGAAAAAACGAAGTAAAAAATGGAGCTTGATTTTTTTTCTATATTGATAACTCCATTTCACATCTGAACGGCCTGAACAGTTCTTATAATGAAAAATCGCAAAGCATCTGAACAATTGAGCAGCTTTGACACCTCCTTTTCTCTTTCCCTCTCATATCTCACTCCAAAACTTTCTACACTTATCTCTCCGACTATTGTTTCTCCTCTAGTTTCACCCCTGTGTATATCTCGCTCAGAAACCTTGAAGAGAAAAAAAGAATAAGAAAAAACTGTGAATGAACTGAAAATAATGTTTTATTTGTTGAATCTGATCAATGATCAGCTGATCAAACATGCAGTTATTCAGTAAAGTCTTGAGGGATCCCTTCAGATTTAGCATCAATGTTCACTTGGACCCACAGATAAACTGATTTGTCTTTGGTGGTCAGAGGTCAAAGATCACGGTGACCTCAGAAAACACTTTTTAGCCATTACTCAAGACTTCACTCAGCAATTAAGACAAAGTTTCAGACAAATGTTTAATATTTTCTAAGACACTGAATAAACAGGGATGTAACTTGGAACTAGTCTGAGTGGAGGAGGGATACGACCATGATGGTGATTGTAGGTTTGGAAGAAGAAGAAGCAAATAGTGAAACTACAGAAGAAGAAAAAGGAAATAAAAATAAAAATAAAGGAAGCTTTGGAATAATGAGACAGCAGGAGGACAGGTGCAGTTTAAGAGGTTAAATTCACTGACTTTTCCCTTTAAGAAATAAACAACATTATAAATATAATCATCCTCTTTATCTCTAACTGCTCTGTCCCACTGTCACAGAGACCTTCAGTGGTAAGAGTTTCAGTTTATCCTCGGTGTCAATGAATGGAAACACCTTGTGAGTGAAAGTGTGTGTGAAGGTGTGTATGTGTGTGTCAGTATCAGGATCAGAGAACGACAGTTTTCCTCTGTTCCAGTCCAGATTCACTCTGATCCTCTGGAGCTTCTTCTTCACTGAGAGATCAATGGATGAAGCTGGTGGTGACAGTGCTGAGTATTTACCTTCATCAAACCATATACTCCATAATCCAGACTCTATGTCTCCCTTCCTCTGGACAGACTCTTCTAACACACCCAGTTCCCAGTCTGTACTGTCTCCAACCTCGACGTCCCAGCTGTGAGTCCCTGAGTCAAAACCCT
>NW_019521473.1:0-677 GCF_002814215.2 Seriola lalandi dorsalis | reverse complement strand
ACAAACTGTTTCCTGGTTTGTCTCAGGTGAGTCAGTTGAGGGGCGGAGCTTAAATACTGACTGATAGTGTTCAGCTGGATGTTGCAGCAGCTGTTTTAGTTTCTGTTTGTAAAAATATGAATTTGTAAAGTCAGAAGAAACTAAATCTGTCAGATAAATGTGGTGCAGTAAAAAGTAAAATATTACTCACTGAAACGTGGAGTAGAAACATGAAGAGAAAATAGTCAAGTTCATCAAACGTCTACTTAAGTGCAGTTCTTATACTTAGTAAACACACTTAGTCACTTTCTAGCTTTATGAAATGATTAAACTGAAATCAAGAGCAGCGTCTGACTGTTGAGAAAAGCTCTTTGTGTTGATGTTTGTCTTCATGTTTCCTGTTTCTGCAGCAGGTTTTTCATAATTTAGTGTTTTTAATGGAGTTGAGTGTTGCCTTCAGTGACCACAGACTGCCTCCGGCTGCAGAGAGCAGATCTGAACACAGTAAAATACTCATCACACTGAACTGTCACCCTCAGTGTTAATTATATATCATATGGTCCATCTGTTCCTTTAATCAGTCAGTTATCACAGTAGAATCAATTCATCGTAACACGAGGCTCCATCTGTTATTTAATATAAATATATAAAGTGAACTTTGACTGGTGTTTTCAGATCTGTTTAAATTCAGTGTGAGC
>NW_019521472.1:0-2132 GCF_002814215.2 Seriola lalandi dorsalis | reverse complement strand
CATTTTAGATATCAAGAAATAAACGTTTAAATCTTTGAAATCATGATGTTTCTGAAGGTAATTGTTTTTATTCGGAATTGATTTTTGTATTTATCATTGATTGTTTTGTTTTTCTTTCTGCTTGTGTAATCTCAGCATCATTGAAAATGAGGATCACCGCTCAGTGTATCCCTGAGAAAGTAAACGAAGGTTGATGATGAAGATGATGATGATGAAGTTACAAATGTTGAAATCTGGACTCGAGTGGTTTCAAAAAGGACTTTAGATGTGAGAAGCAGTTTTAACATCTGATTCAGTTCCAGTAACATTCTGGAGATCGTAGAGAATTAGAGAGGCAGGTCAGACCAGGTGATGACACACTTCCTGTTTGGTTTCTCGGCTGTAGACGAGGAAAACCTCTGCTGGCGCTTCACATGATGAGAGCGACCGTGAGTTCAGAGTAAAGTCTCTGTGATGTCCTGCGTCTGACAGGCAGAGCTGAGGAGGAAGATGTTTTTACTGTCAGTCCATTGCTGTCTCTGTAACCTGGCAACAGCCACTGACGCACACACGCACACACACACACACACACACACTGGCAGGCAGTCACAGCTGAAAGCACAGAGGGATTGAGATGTGTCCACTTCTTCTCGTTCAGGCTTCACTTTCACGCTTTATTTGCTGCTGCAGCAGCTGAAGAGGTTTTTTATTTTTTCAGGTTCCTCCAAAAAAAAAACTGCAGTTTCACTTGGATTCATTGTATTTTTCTCTGTGTGTGATTCAACTAAAAACTCCTGCACACGTTTCTGACTTCCTGTGAACTTCTGTCGGCCATTTTGTCTGTGGAGCTGCTCGGTGTGAAACAAATAGAAACAAAAGGCTTTTCTCAGATCAGAGGACGCCGAGTTCAGACTGCCGTACATGAGAGTCGAAACTCCCAAAGCCGGGAGGAAGCAGAAGCCTCTGATCAGTTTCAGCTGGACTCTGGTGATTGCACTTCAGCACACCTGTACCTCACTGTACCCTGACAACATACTTCAACTGTAAGGTTCAAGAAAACAAGACTCAGGGTGTCACGATATACAGATATAGACAGTAACCGTTTAATTAATTCACCAATAAAGAGACAAAACACACAATAAACAAAGTTAAAGATGAATGGCGGATGGGAACGTCATTAGCTCTGCAGGTATTTGGTCATTAAACAAAGTATTGGATAGATGAAGATGTGACCTGATGATGGCGCTAGAGGAAAAGTCCGAGGATCATCAGAGTCAGTGGGATTCATCTGAAGGAGAAGGTGAATGTTTGGACAAAACAATATTCATGTCAGATGTTGTTGAATATTTCAGTCTTCAGAAAAGTGGTGGACAGACCAAGAGATACAACTGCTATAATTACAAAAAATGTTTTAAACAGAGCTGCTGTCAGCAACCTGGATTTATCCGAAGTAATCCGCTCTGCTTTCATAAACACACAACACGTTCAAATTCGTTTCGTTTTCTGTTTTATCCTGAATCTTGTTTGACAAAACAATCTCACGGTGGAGGTTCCTGAGCTTTCAGTCACGTCACCGCAGCAGTTGTCGTGGAATTGTAGATGTTCTCACACATGTCATGGCATTGAGATAGAAGTAACTTGTTATTATAATATAATAAACACGCAGCTGAAGTTAAAATAGAATGAAATTAAAGACATTTGCATGTTTTATTTTGAAAATTAGTTGCCAGGATGTACTGTACTTCTTTTTCTTTCTTTCTGTTCACACCATCAGTGTAAATTTAGAGGGTCTTATATGTTGTACAAAGTGGTGGCTCTATGTTGTAAAACCTTTAGAAAATATTTTGGTTATTTTATGAAAAATATTTTATGGATTTTGCCCCGTTTTTCCTTGAAAGTGATTTTGTGATGGCAGTGGACAGTGGTTCAGAAACACGTTTTCTGTCTAGTTGTAACACACAAAATGGACAATAAAGATCAATTTATTTTGATTTTAAATCTTTGATTTTTTTTTTTTTTTAATAAATTGATGCAGAAGACAATATTATATGTTTTAAGGTGTTAAGCCTGTCTAAAATCACCTTTTAACAAAAAGTGTTTTAAACGTCGTCTGTCTAGTTTGTTACTTTAATTTGTTTTAAGCAACAACCTTC
>NW_019521471.1:5799-11645 GCF_002814215.2 Seriola lalandi dorsalis | reverse complement strand
GTGGTCTTATATTTTGTCCATGCAGCAGACTGAATAAAACAAACATGTTGGTTCATTTAAATCATTCAAATTTATTCATAAATGTATTTAGTTTTGTTCATAATTCCCTGCTGTCTGAGAAGGGCTGAGAGATCTGCTGATTAGACTCGTTTACTTCTGCTGATGAAGGTCACAGATCCAGCAGTGACGGTCTGCAGCAGTGAGGAAGCAGAGACACAAATCAACATGATTCACATTCTGACCCTGAATCCTTCGTCTTCACAGCAGCTTTTAAAAGAACCAAAGACACGAACCTCGACCATGTCGTCGCCCTGGATCTCTCGGACAGAGGTGAACTTATCGGTCTGAGCGATCAGCTTCCCGCCCTCCTCTCTGACAGTGCACTGCTCAGGGACAGAGACAGGGACAGAGGATGTTGAACAGAAAGCGTTGCTACTGTTGAAGCTAAAATATGTTTATTGCACAAATATCCTGAAGATTTTCCAGCAAAACTAAATAATTGCAGGAGACTGAGAGAAAGAAAATGAAATCCATCCATCCATCCTCAGTCTGTCTGGATAGATCTTGCAGGTATCACTGCAAACATCTTTTGGTGATTGTTTCATCATGAATCTGATTCTTTCAGCTTCAGATGCAGGAGGAAACACCGAGTCAAATCTCTGCAGCGCTGTCACCATCATTTAAAAGATGCTCTTTAGAAACTGGCATCATCAGCTCACATGAAACTCTCCTGTCTTCACCTCTGCCTTTCTGCTGTGCATGCAACGTCTGAGTCTTGGATCACCTTGAACTTCCTGCCGTCCACAGACGTCACCTCCGACTCTTTCCCGATGCTGAACGAATGGACTTTGGTGCAGACGGGAGTCTTCATCGTGCAGGTGAAGTCTTTGCCGTTCTGCTCGATCACTATCACCGGTTTCACCTCCTTACGCATCTTCACAATCATTTCAGGTGCATCTTGAAATCATATTAATAATAATTGATGTCTGCTACAGTTCATAGACAAAAAAATCCTGTAATTTATTCAATATTTACCTGCTACTTGCAGGAACTCCTCCAGGTTTTCCTCAGAATAAACCTTCCAGGTGCCGTTGAAGTCCATAACTAACCTGCTGCGTGTGTTGCCTGAGGATGTTTGTTGTTCTTCTTCTTGTCAAATCCCATCACGTCCTGCTGGTTGGCAGGTCGGGGACTTCAAACTCCCTGTTATTTAGACTGGAATTTCCAATGAGACCAACAACAGACGCAACTTCCTGTTGGTCCGTACTCAGGCCGTGGTGTCACATCTTACATCAATAGATCAAGTATTGTTGTTGTACAGGTGGTTTATATTTCCCCCCCTTTTCTCTCTACCAGCTACACTATGTGTCCCATTTCTACAAATCCAACAAAACTAGAACCAGCTCCTCGTGGTCGTATCCCTCCGCCACTCAGACTAGTTCCAGGTCACATCCCTGTTTATCCAGAGTCAGAGAGAATATGAAGCATTCATGTGAGAGGTTCTCAACAAGTCTTGAGTAATGTCTAAAAGGTGTTTGCTGAGGTCACACTGACCTTTGACCTCTGACCACCAAAATCTAATAATTTCATCCAGGTGAATGTTAGTAGCAAATTTGAGGAAGTTCCTTCAAGGTGTTTCTGAGACGGACGGACGGACAACCTGAAAACAAAATGGCTGCCGCTCTGACTGTCGACGGCGAGCGGAATAATAAATGCAGATTCTTCCTGAACATCGACTGGGACAAACCTTTATTTCAGACAGGATTTAAAGCTTTTTCTTCATTTGACAAACATTCATGACTACGACACTTTTTTTTTTTCCAAGATACAAAAATACTTCAACTTGCAAACAAACACAGAAAGAACGCAAAAACATTTTAAGGCAAACGTTCGGCAGCTGAAGCTCAGGCAGAGCTGATCTCTTTAACCTCCAGTGAAACACCCTGTTTATTTAACATCACTGTGGAAATGTTACTGAAGCTGTTGGCAGTTAAAACACTTTGGCTTATAAGCAGTCACATCACAGACAGTCACTGTGCAGCACACTGAGGACAGACGGCGTCTGTTAGCAGGAGCCATGTTGCAGTCCCTGAGAAAACACTGAGCAGTCATGCAGCGACGGACAAACAGTGCCAAGCTTCTTCACAGACGTCGGTCCAACAATATCTGCAGCTTTGACTTTAAGAAGCTAATTTAGCATTCTTCAATTAGCAGAATGGTGTTTTCTATCCAAACAAACTGAGTCGACTTCAGTATTTTACACTTGATATTATGGCCTGTCAGTAAGGAGTTTTAAGGCATTTACCAACATTGATATTAGAGTTCAAAAATTAAACAGCACACAAACAATCATTAATCAAGAAGTCATTAAGGTTGGTTTAGTTTTTTAGACATTTACAGAGCAGCACTTTATAGTTAAAGAGTCTGTGTGTAGGTACAGCTGTGCTTTGAGCTACATGCTAATGTCAGGATGCTAACATGCTCACAATCACAATGTTAACGCGCTGATGCCAAGCAGGTAAAATGTGCACCGTCCTCATATTAGTTTAGGCTGTTAGCATGCTAACATTTGCTAATTAGCACAGAAGCTAAGGCTGATAGGAATGAGATTAGATATTTGGTCAGAAACCGAGGGGACAAATTGATCATTTGACCTGAAGGGGATGCTGGGTAAAAAGTTAAAGGTGATTACGGTTCATCCTGAGGGGAACATGCATGTCTGAACCAAATTTCATGACAGTGGTTTTTCAGATATTTCACTTAAAAGCACAAATGTGAACCTCGTGGTGGCACCAAAGGAAACGTCAGAGGATCACCAAAGTGAGAGAGATTCATCCTCTGGAGATCATGAATGTTTGTAATAACTTTCATGGAAGTTTGTCCAGTAAGATTTTTCAGTCTGGATCAAATTGTTGACAGACACATGAACTCAAACATATCTTAAAAACGTCTGTGACGTTGTTTGTTGTTGCCTTTCTGACATATCGTTCGGGCTCTACTTTATGGCGTAGTTATACTGTGCTTTGAGGTGGGTAAACTCCACCCGTCTGGTGCTTCAAGTTTGTTAAAAGAAGTGCTCTGTCTTTGTTGTGGGACTTGATGCGGATCTGCACGTTGAGACAAAATGTGGCTCATTCCAGTCTCATGATCCTGAAGCAGCAGACGGCCAGTGGAGCCTGCTTTGGTAGAAACTATGAGAAAATCATAAGTTGTGAAAAAGACAAAATCCAAAATCCCATATCACAAGATAAAAAATAATACTGAAATATAAATATGAAGCTTTGCTACGACTTCCATCCATTCAGATCACGAGTGACGATGAGAAAACATCCTTCACTTTCAAGTACTGTATGTTTGTGCTTCATCATGACAGGAAGGAGTCCCCCTCCCCCTCCCCCTCCCCCTCCTGGTTTGGACCCGGGTCACTGAGGCAGCGTGATAGCTTCAGTTGCTCCTGCTCCTCCTGATCGTCTGGAGCCTTCGCCTTCAGCTCCATGTCGCCTTCAGCTCGCGGCGTGCTGCTCTGATTGGGCCTCGGCTGAGACTCGTTCAACAGGCTGACGGCATCAGGAGGGCGGGGCTGAGGCTGAGAGTCCCGCCCCCTCGGGCTCTCACCGTCATCGTAGGTGTAAACCTGATGTTCTGGAAAGTAGAGACAATGTTTTAATGTATTAGAGCTTTAACGTCTACAGGCGTCTTTATTTAGTTTCTCTGACAAGTCGTGGAAAAAGTCAAAGCGCCACAATTTTAAAATACTCAGTTACAAGTAAAGTCCTATTTTACAAATCATACAACACAGAGCTGGAAGAAAATCTATTAAATTAAGTAAAAGAAAAAACACGAAGTGAGTAATAAAAAACAAAACATTACAGGGTCAATCATTCAATACTTCGACAAAATCTGCCCTTAAAGGCCTTTTACATATTTGATCCATTTGGTCCAAAGTTTAATAAACTCAGTTTTCCAAAGGTAATCTTTTACTATATATATATATATATATATATATATACTGTATACTGTGTGTATATATATATATATATACAGTATATATCTCCACATCTGTATCGTAGAGGGTTCAGAGAAGTAACCAGCGCCTTGTGAGCACATTTATACAAACAGAAATCAAAACCAAACATTTCTTCATCTGATCGTCTCGACTGAAAATCAACATTTCCTGAAAAGATCAGAGTCAAATCTACTTTTTAGTGTTTGTGAAACTCGACCCAGAATCACTGGACGGTCCCAGAATTCACGCCACTGGTTTGTTTCCTGTCTCCAACACTTCATATCTTCCCGTAACGTGTGTTTCCTGTTTTGGTGTAATAAAGACATGAATAATACGTTCCCACCCAAACTCCCGCCATCATCACAGTTGGTGCATTTCCACACATCGATCAATCCTCATTGATACTGTACGGTTGATCTCTTTCCCATTTGTCCTGTATGTTTGTAACGTCCTGTTTTCAACCAGAAATACGTCCAGAGTGAAAACTCTGTTCTCATGAGCAGATGTATGTTGATGAGAAATGTTTCACTGACCTGGTTCGAAACAGACTTTTCTCACTGGTGGAGTTTCCTGACGGTTTGCAGGAACCGTGAGGTAGTGACTCATCTGTGGACGGGACGTGACAGAGTGAGGAGGCACTTTAATTCAAAGCAGGTGGAGGTTTAATGATCTGGACACGAGCTTCATGTTGGCAGCAGCAGAATCAACCTATAATGTGTTTTCCATGTAAGAAACTCACCCTCCTCTCCATCTCCACTCTCTGCTTCCTGAAGCGAATCTCACTCACATTGTCCTCAAACGGGTCGATCATCAGGTCGTGTCTGCTGTAGGAGCGAAGCTGAGGAGCAGAGACATCAACACGAGCGTCAGAAGGTTCAGACACATCAGGAAACGAGTGCTGAACTCTTCCTGAACTCCTCCCTCACCCTCTGTCTGGTGTTCTGCAGGTTCACTCGCAGGATCTTCCTGATCTCTTGCTCACGGCTCTTGGAGATGCTCGGTATCGCTCGCTGTCTGACCGGACCTTTAGGCTGGATGTTCCTGCAGAGACACACATAACATATCATTAATGTCTTAATACACAGAGACAGGAAGATTACTTCTAATAAAACCAACAAATTATCTTATAATCTTCTTTTATTAAGAGCCTTTCTTTGAGCTTTTAACTGCTCCGAAGCACAAAAGGAGCCTGAATCAGACGTTTGGCTTCTGATGAATTATTTGAACACTTTTTAAAAGCAACAGAGTTCAAATGATTAAGTAATTCATAAGAAAGGAAAAGAAAAACAGTCAGGTCTATAAAGATAAATATAATTTTGTGCAGCATAAATGTTTTTGGCAGCTCCTCACCTGTAAAGTTGAGATCCACTGACGCATATTAGACTTTAAGTTTGGTGCTTTATTTCAGAATAAACAGGGACTCACTGCATGGAGACGGAGGACACGATGGCGGGCAGCTTGGCGGCGCTCCCGCTCTCCACCAGCATCATGGCCTGTTTCATCTCCATCTTGTTGTAGAAGGAGATGAGCTGCGGCTCGGTGGAGCGCTCGCCGGCGATCAGCCACCTCTTCACGTAGGCCTTGTTGAAGCGGTTCAGCCTGAGCACAGAGGAAATACTGTCATGAAGGAGTCTGTGTGAACAGTGAACTACTCTCTCTCTGCACATGTGTGTGTTAAACACTTCAACCATCCCAATAACAGTGACGCCACAGAGAGGGAATCCCTCAGTAACGGCGAGGAGACGGAGCATCGTACTTGTCTTTCCAGTGATGGTGTCCATAGTGTCCACAGATGTCTTCAATCCCCGTGAGGAGATGATCCAGGAACTAAAGACAAAAT
>NW_019521471.1:2448-5064 GCF_002814215.2 Seriola lalandi dorsalis | reverse complement strand
TTTATAGTAACTTATTTCTGAATTAAGTCATTTACATTAATCACTTCTTAAAGCTTATTTAACTAATTAGCCTGAATTAATGTTGTTTTTATGTTTGACGTCTTATTATTTTTATTATATCTTGTTTATTTTAATCCCTGTATCTTTGTTTTTATCGTTTTGTGTGAAACGCTTTGTAACATTGACTTTGAGAGGCGTTATACAAAATAATTTTTCTCTTCTAATAACACTAATAATAATAATAATAATAATACGGAAAATGCTTTTTTTAACCTTTACATATTGTTCAGGTCAAATTTAACACGTTCTGGCATGTGACAGCAGTAAAAACACCATAAATGTCTTTTATGACTTTTCCTAAAGTAACCCAAAATACACCAAAATGAAAATATTACAATATTTTATACTTTTGTTCGGGTGCTGTGAATGTTTGTACATTGAGGCTGTTCGGGTCAAATCTGAGCCGTATCTATTGAAGTGGACTGTAGATCCACAGATATTAGATCTGTGGGTCAGATGAAGGAACATGGAGGTTCGGGGGTCGTCAGAAGGTTATAAAGGAACCTGAGTTGCCACTTCACTGACTGAGGTCATGGCAGCAGACAGACGGAGCAGTGATGAAAACCTACAGATACTCTCTCCCTGCTCCGACACATTAATGAAGGATTAATCCTCCATGTTTTAATGTCAGAGAGGCTGTTTATACTTTCTACATAGATCTGTGGTTCTAGATTCACTACAGACTCTGATCATGAGGGAGCTCTGACTGTGGAGGCAGAGACATGAACAGTATGTGAGGGTTAATCAATTTGTCCATTGTATAGATTTATTTTCTAAAATATTTCATCTTAAGTATCTTTATGCCAAGATTTATATTCTATGAAATGAATGTCGTAACCCTTTCCTTCAGTATTATATGAATAAACGTGACGTACTGGAGCTCAGTTCTACTTTCTCTCACCTGCACAAACACAGTGAAGAAGATGACGGTGATGATGGCGGTGAGGAACATGTTCTTCAACTTGCTGTTGGTCAGCAGGAAGCCCAGAGAGAAGGCGATGGCACCTCGCAGGCCACCGTAGGCCACGATGAACTGGTCCTTCTTGGTCAACTTCACAATACGGAATTTATTGATGACGTAGGTGAGACCGATGACGCCTGACACACAGGAAACAACAGGGGGAAGTTAAGAAAACGTAACTTACATGAGTTTATATTTTACTAAATGTATGAAAAGACAAATATAGACAGGACAACCAACAACAGTCAGGTGCCATCATCAATACTTTCACATATTGACTTTAATAAATCAGTGATATTTATTTAAAACATGTAATCAGGCCAAGTTTCTTCGTACTGACCCAGAACCCTCGACACTAAACAGATGATGACGGTGAAAATGACAAAGGTCCAGTTCCAGGCGTGAGGACCGGCCACCGTGGAAACGCCGAGGAAGATGAAGATGAGCGTCTCGCTGACGCTGCTCCACATCTTCAGGAAGTATTTGATGGTGGTGTAGGACTTGTGGGAGATGTTGGCCTCCACGTACGGCCGCATCATCACGCCGCACGCAATCAACCTGATCAGGACGGGAGGGAAAGAAGGGAAGTGATAAACGTGTGAATATGGAGCGAGAAAGTTTCTGTTCATTTAAAGCTGCATGAGAAAATATTTGTATGTTAAAATAAAACATCAAAAGTTTCTGTAATGCAGAAGTGAAGCCAATTAAAAGCTGCAACTAAAACTTATTTTAATTATCAATTATTCTGCAGATTATTATCTCGATTAATCAGTTTATAGTTTGTTTTATAAAATGTTGGAAAAGTCGATGGTTACACCTTCAGTTTTATTTGACCAACAGTCAAATACTGAAGAATAAAATGTACAACAATATAAAATAAAAATAAAGCAGCAAATCTTCACAACTGAGAAGTTAGAAACGTAATATTTGGTGATTAATCAATTATTAGAAAAGTTGATGATTTGTCTGAAACATTTTTACCCAGATAAAGTTTAAAATTTAAACTGTCTTGTAAAACTAATTTAAAAATATCTTGCGATGCAATAATTAATAAATAATTCATCATTTACAAATAAATAAATACAATTTAATTTAATAAATGAAATCACAGTGGATTGTCATAAAGGACGTGTTTATGTTTCATTGTCTCCGCTCCAAAGAAAGACGGTGAAACCTTTTCATGGAGTCTGATACCAAAAGGTTTCAGATCCACTGGTTTAAAGGTTCTGTCTAAATCCTGGTCCTGGATAAATAAAGGTTCAGAATCATCACGTCTGTTTTTCATCAGTCAAACAGGAGGAACCAGATTTTTCGAGGCGTCGCCGGCGACTCGGACTTACGACATGATGCCCGACAGGTGGAAGACCTCGGCGGACAGGTACGCCATGTAGCTGTAGAGGAAAACAAACAGGGGCTCGATGACGCGGGTGTGAGAGGTGAAGCGGGAAGTGAAAGCTCCCAGGACGCCGTAGATGGCCCCCACCATGATGCCCCCCAGGGACACCACCAAGAAACAGACGACGCCGAGGAGGGCGTCGCCCACGGTGACCGTCCCTGCGTGGGAAAACTCCTCGAACAGGTGATACAGCACCTGC
>NW_019521471.1:0-2428 GCF_002814215.2 Seriola lalandi dorsalis | reverse complement strand
GGGGTATTAGATGTGATGATTCTTTTATTGTCTTTTATTTACCTCCATCTGGTGATTAGCAGAACGTCCAAACAACTGGAATCACCTCCTCGTGGTCGTATCCCTCCGCCACTCAAACTAGTTCCAGCTCACTTCCTGTTTATCCAGAGTCATAAAATATAAAATATGATCCATTTGTGTGAAAGTCTTGAGTAACGGCTAAAAAGTGTCTCGTGCGGTCACCGTGACCTTTGACCTTTAGCCACCAAAATCTAATCAGTTCATCCACGAGTTGCTTCAAGGCGTCACTGAGAGATCGTGTCCATGAGAACGAGACCTACCACCTCAAAACAAAATGGCCTCCTCCTGAACGTCGTTTCCTCGGAGGAATAAAAAGAATCCAGATATCGTGAAACGACCTTTTTACTTCGACAGTTTCATTATTTACGTCCTTCTGTGTTTTTATACTGATCGTGGTTCAGATTTCTATTCTCATTAATCTTCAGTGGTTCCTTCCTGCTCTCACGTCTGCAGCAGTGATATGAATAAAAGATGCTGTAATCACTGTCACTGTGCTGCAGTCTGATGTTTGCTGCTGCTGAACGGATCAATAAATCATAAACCACAGTGTTAATCGGCTCGTTCCTCTGAACAGACCCTCCTTTGTTTTATTGCAGCTGAAATTATAATTCAAATGAAAATCTATGAATTTCTCATCATCAGAAACATCTCGACAGAACTTCTTCACATTCGGCACAAACATCCGCCTGAACTCAAGGATGAACCGATTAGATTTTGGTGGTCAAAGGTCAAAGGTCAAATGTCAGAGTGACCTCACAAAACACAACTAAATTTCACACAAATGGTTCATATTTTATATTTTGTGACTCTGGATAAACAGGAAGTGACCTGGAACTAGTGTGAGTGGCGGAGAGATACGACCACGAGGAGGTGATTGTAGTTTAATGTAAAATCTCAATCTAAAATGTAGTGGAGTTAAAGTGTAAAAAAGTATTAAAAACTCAGGTAATGTCCAAATAAAACAAAATCATATATAAATCCAGAACTTGTAGACATGTACTCAGTTACTTTCCGCCTTCCTTTGACTCACCACGGTGACGGCGTCGTTGAGCAGCGACTCCCCGAACACGAGGATGTGCAGCAGCTCGTTGATGTGGATCTCCTCGAACACGGCGAGGACGGCCACGGGGTCGACGGCCGAGACGATGGAGCCGAAGAGGAGGCAGGACAGCAGGTCGACGCTGCTCAGCTGGGCGCCTTCGATCTGACACACGCCGTACATCATCCCGCCCACGAAGAAGGCGTTCCACAGCGTGCCCACCACCGCGAACACCAGGATGGTGCCCATGTTCTCCATGAAGGGGCGGATGGGCAGGAAGTAGCCGGCGTCCAGGATGATAGGCGGCAGCAGGTAGAGGAAGAAGAGCTTGGAGTCCAGGATGGGGGCTTCCTCTCCGATCGCTTTGATGATGCCGCCGACGAGCAGACCGACCACGATCAGCAGACAGCTCTCTGGGACCACGTGAGACACTCGGGGGATGATGTGGAAACCTGCAGAGAGCAATTAATAATCATTTTATCATCAATTAACCTGCTGATTATTTCCTCAACTAGTCATTTTGTCTAAGAAAAAATGGCAGAAAATTGTCCATTATAATAATAAATTATAATTTCTCACATCCCAAAGTGACACTTTAAAATGTGTTTTATCCAAAGCCACATATATTCAGTTTATTATCATATATGACAAAGAAAAGTATGAAGTCTTCACTTTTAGGAATCTGGAACCAGCAGATGATTCACGTCGGCCAAGAACTCCCTGATGATAAGAGTCTAGTTCAAGATTTACTACAGATCATAGAAAGTATAAACAGCCTCTCTGACATTAATACATGGAGGATTAATTCTTAATTAATGTGTCAGAGCAGGGAGAGAGTATCTTTAGGTTTTACACAACTTATTTTAGAGAAAAACATCTACTAGCACACAACATCATTTCCCTGTTTTACCTAAGACATGAAAACATAACAGCCGTAATGATTTAAATGTATTTTATTGAAAGTGAAAATGACAAGAACATTCTGTAACTGGATTTATAATACAACCAGATCCAGATCAGATCCAGGCCTCAGTACCGTCTGTCTGCTGCCAGAACCTCAGTCAGTGAAGATGCAGCTCAGGTTCCTTTATAATCTTCTGATTTTTAATTTGAACTGAAAACTTTACCTCAGGCTCAAACTTGTTTTATAAGTCAATTTAAATCCAACAGCAGCTGGTGTTCACTGTCAGAGACACGAGACAGACTTCAGACCTTCACCTCGTACAGGCAGTCAGTCAGTCAGTCAGTCAGTCAGTCAGTCAGTCAGTCAGTCAGTCAGTCGTTTATCTCTGTGTCCCAGCAGTCAGTCGTTTATCTCTGTGTCCCAGC
>NW_019521470.1:1359-2586 GCF_002814215.2 Seriola lalandi dorsalis | reverse complement strand
GATATAAAAAATCATAGTATAGAAAGGTATAAAAAGTCATAAAAAAAGTCATAGTATAGTAGGACATAAAAAGTCATAGTATAGTAGGACATAAAAAGTCATAGTATAGTAGGACATAAAAAGTCATAGTATAGTAAGGTTTAAAAAGTCATATACAATAAGGAATAAAAAGTCATAGCATAGAAAAATATGAAAAAGTCGTAGTACAGTAAGGTATGAAAAAGTGATATATTATAGGATATAAAAAGTTATAGTATAGGAAGGCATAAAAAATATAGTAAGTTTTAAAAAGTCATTGTACAGTAAATTATGAAAAAGTCGTAGTAGAGTAAGATCAAAAAATAGTTCTGTAATAAGGTATAAAAAGGAATATTATAATATAGTTAATTTTAAAAAGTCATGTAAAAAAAGGCACAAAAAGTCATAAAAATGTCATAGTATAGTAAGACATGAAAAGGTAATAGTATATTAAGGCATAAAAAGTCATAGTATAGTAAGTTATAAAAAGTCAAAAACGTCATAGTATAGTAAGGCATAAAAAGTCATAAAAATTTCATAGTATAGTAAGAAATAAAAAGTCATAAAAAGGACTTAGTATAGTAAAGCATAAAAAGTCATAAAAATGTCATAGTATATTAAGGCATAAAAAGTCATAAAAATGTCATAGTATATTAAGGCATAAAAAGTCATAAAAAAGTAATAGTATATTAAGGCATAATAAGGTCATAGTATAGTTAGGCATAAAAATTCATAAAAATGTCATAGTATAGTAAGACATAAAAAGTCATACTATATTAAGGAATAAACAGTCATAAACCGTAATAGTATAGTAAGGCATAAAAAGTCATAAAAACATCATAGTGTGATAAAACATATAACGTCACAGTATAGTAAGGCATATAAAGTTATAAAAACATCATAGTATATTAAGGCATAAAAAGTCATAGTACATTAAGACATGAATAGTCACAGTATGGTAAGGCATAAAAATGTCATAGTAAAGTAAGGCATAAAAAGTCATAAAAACGTCATAGTATAGTAAGGCTTAAAAAGTCATAGTATAGTAATTTATAAAAAAGTGTTAGTATAGTAAGTTATAAAAAGTCAAAAACTTCATAGTATAGTAAGGCATAAAAAGTTATAAAAACGTCATCGTATAGTAAAGCATAAAAAGTCATAAAAACGTGATAGCATAGTACGGTATAAAAAGTCATAAAAAACCATAGT
>NW_019521470.1:0-1339 GCF_002814215.2 Seriola lalandi dorsalis | reverse complement strand
GTGATAAAAAAAATGTCATAGTATAATAAGGCATAAAAGGTCATAAAATCGTCATAGTATAGTAAGGCATAAAAAGTCATAGTACATTAAGGCATAAAAAGTTATAAAAACGTCATAGTATAGTAAGGCATAAGAAGTCATAGTATAGTAAGGCATAAAAAGTCGTAAAAGAGTCATAGTATATTAGGGCATAAAAAGTCATAAAAAAGTCATAGTATAGTAAGACATAAAAAGTCATAAAAAAGTTATAGTATAGTATGGCATAAAAAATTCATAAAAAAGTCATAGCATAGTATGGCATAAAAAATTAATAAAAAAGTCATGGTATAGTATGGCATATAAAGTTATTAAAACATCATAGTATATTAAGGCATAAAAAGTCATAATACATTAAGACATGAATAGTCACAGTATGGTAAGGCATAAAAATGTCATAGTAAAGTAATTTATAAAAAAGTGTTAGTATAGTAAGTTATAAAAAGTCAAAAACTTCATAGTATAGTAAGGCATAAAAAGTTATAAAAACGTCATCGTATAGTAAAGCATAAAAAGTCATAAAAACGTGATAGCATAGTACGGTATAAAAAGTCATAAAAAACCATAGTATAATAAGGCATAAAACGTGATAAAAAAAATGTCATAGTATAATAAGGCATAAAAGGTCATAAAATCGTCATAGTATAGTAAGGCATAAAAAGTCATAGTACATTAAGGCATAAAAAGTTATAAAAACGTCATAGTATAGTAAGGCATAAAAAGTCATAGTATAGTAAGGCATAAAAAGTCATAAAAACGTGATAGCATAGTACGGTATAAAATTTTATAATATAGTGAGGCTTAAAAAGTCATAAAAATATGATAATATAGTAAGGTATAAAAAGTCATAGTACATTAAAGCATAAAAGTTATAAAAACGTCATATAGTAAGGCATAAAAAGTCACAAAAAAGTCATAGTATAGTAAAGCATAAAGTCATAAAAACATCATAGTATAGCAAGGCATAAAAAGTCATAAAAAAGTAATAGTATAGTATGTCATAAGAATTCATAAAAAAGTCATAGTATAGTAAGGCATAAAAAAGTCATAGTATAGGTGAGACGGACCCCTGTTCCGTCAATAGCTTTCAGGTTGTGTTTTTGTGTTCTCATCCTGATTGTCAATTTGTCTGCAGGTTATTTGTGGGCGGAGTTGCCAACTTGCAGATGAAGACACCTGGGCCTGGTGCCGCCCACTACTATAAAGCTCCAGCTTCATTGAACCAGAGTTCTCTCTCTGACCCCATTCATTTCCCCAGCGTTGCTGTCTTTTGTTTTTCTACATCCAACACTTTCACACACAC
>NW_019521469.1:1903-2485 GCF_002814215.2 Seriola lalandi dorsalis | reverse complement strand
GTGTCTTCTCTCTCCCATAGTTTTTGCTGCCACTACTACTCAACGCCCATCATTATGTATTTATTTTTTTATTTATTTATTCCTCTTCTTCTGTGGTTTAATAGTGGCTCTGCTGCTCTGCCACCTTCAACTCTGGTACAGAGTGAGGTCAGCCAAACAAACCCTTAAAATAAAGAGATGCAAATGGATTCTTCTGAAAGAATGAAAATAGGCAAGTAATGTAGTCGTCATCAGTAATGGAAAGAGTGGATCATTGTTCTGCAATGCATTTGTTTGTCATTATGCCACAAACACATATAGAGGTTTGGCTGTTGAACAGATACAGTGGTGAAAAATTGTTCATTTGTCCTTCATTGTGAATCCCAACTCGATGACGCAGCAAATTAACCTCCAAAAGGGCACTGCTCCAGGGTTTTGTGAGGGAGATGTCCCCTAAGCTGATTTTAGACCTACGTTCTCCCTTGGCAGAGTGCCGCACAGCCCCTTGATTGAATACCACTTGACATATTTTCAATAGGTTTGTCACCTTTTTCCTGTACTCCTGAATATACATCAGAGCAGCTGGTGTCTCATGAGAGGCGT
>NW_019521469.1:0-561 GCF_002814215.2 Seriola lalandi dorsalis | reverse complement strand
CATATGTGTTGAGTTAGAGATCCCTTAAGACGGATTGAGACTCTGGAGGGAGATCTTGGAGCCAACTGAGGGTGATTCAAGACTTGAGAAGATCTCAGAGATTCCAGAGAGAGATTTTTCCAGTGTTGGATTGCGAGCCTAACCCAAAGAGATATTGAGCTACCTGCTTGCAGTAAGGAAACTGCAAACTAAGGGACACTCATGTATTTCTCCCCTCCTTCAAGTGTGGTTGGACTGAACTGCACACACACATACTGCTCCTGCGACAGTATACTCACCTTGTTTCATAGTGGTTCCATGGTGGACCTGGAGTGGAACTACGACTCTTCCAAAAAACAATTTAAGACCGAGCTCCTGTCAGTGCTCCTGTCACGCTTTGGTCGGTAATTGTGTGTTTTTCAAACTTATTTCTGGGCTGCAGCTCACTCTTTCATCCCTGAACACAGTGTGGCCGCGGTGTTTTCTGGTTTAACAGCACCGTGCTGGGCAGGTGACAGGTATGTTTACAGCAAGGGTCTCCAACACTTGGCTTGCGAGCTACCATTAGCTCACCCCCAGTTT
>NW_019521468.1:9745-12828 GCF_002814215.2 Seriola lalandi dorsalis | reverse complement strand
GAGTCAGTCCCCATAGACTCCCATGTTAAAATGTCCAACTTTACAGCAGAAATAAACATGTTTACAGCCTGGTACAGAAACTGTTTTGGTCTCTAGAGATAATTTCCTCCTTCATGACACCTGTTTATATAACTCACCTGTTTATATAACTCACCTGTTTACATTTTATTAAAGACTAAAGTTATGGAGGATTGAGGGTGTGGCCTGTTTGAGTGACAGGTGGGTGAGTGTATGCTTGTCACAAACCAACATGTACAGGCCCCTCCTCTTTGACCATTTTTGGATTAGCTGGGAGTTAGGGGGCGGAGTCAGACACTGCCAAGATGGCGACAGTGGAACAGCTCACTCTGAGCTACAGAAACCTGAGGGTGACATCACAGAGGCGACGTCCATCTTTACCTACAGTCACCACAAAGCCCCGTACAGTTTGAGGCGCTGAGACGTCTCATTCTTGATCCGACCGAAAACAACCTGCTGTTAATAAATAAATCTAAATATAAACTAATGTCGGCACGTTTGGATGTGAACTGTTTAAAGCGCCATGTTTTCTTCTGCTCCTGTGTTTTGTTTGAAGTGTCGATCCATAAGAAGTTATTTCTTTTGTTAAACAGAGTTTCTACGTCAAACGAGAGTAAAGAAGAAAACACTGAGGCTGCTGTGAGCAGAGGGTTCATTAGGCTTTATTAGTGCTGAGAGGCAGAAACAGAAACTGAACAATGGAGAGAAAATTTACAGAGTTTATATAAAACAAACTGGAATAAAGAGAGAGAGAGAGAGAGAGAGAGAGAGAGAGAGGTTCACATCTTGTTGGTGTCCACTTTACTTCTGGCCGAGCTGAGAGAGCTGCAGAGAGAAGCAACACATCAGGAGGTTATTACTGTTCCTACAGACACAGCGTCACTGAAATGCTTCAGACTGTACGGAGCAGGTGTGGGACAGGAGGACAGGTGTTGTGGGACAGGAGGACAGGTGTTGTGGCACAGGAGGACAGGTGTTGTGGCACAGGAGGACAGGTGTTGTGGGACAGGAGGACAGGTGTTGCGTCTCACCTGTTTGATGAACTGAGCAGCGTTGAAGAGTTCGCTGCAGCCGTAAACCACCTTCTTCCCCTGTTTGGACTGAAGACGTTAACAAGGAAAAAGTCACATCACTTGAGTCTGTTCGCACTTTTAAACCACATATTTCATATTATTTAAATTGTACGGTGAGCAGACAGATGTTCTAACACCTGCAGCGATACAGCACCTTTGTGTAGTCCACCAGGTTCTGGTACTCGATGTAGTTTCCTCCTCCCACCACAAACACGATGGCCTGAAACACATCAGACCAGCAACACATCAGTAACCAGAGGGATGAAGGTTCAGCTCTCAGTTCCCACATTCATATCATCATCATCATCATCATCATCATCATCATCATCATCACACACGTGCTGATTCATTACGACACAAACCAAACGTCACACTGTCTGATACAAACTAATCAGAGTGTTGGTTTGTGTTTCTGTTGTTTGTTTTTAAAGCATCATCTGCTGTTTTAATGTAATTTAATCTGCACATGTGATGACTGAGACCCTGTCTGATTTTAAGATCCTTTCATTGGTTCTAGAAGCTCTTTCATGGTCTTCATCCTACTAATTTATCAGCTTTGATTTAATCCTCTGAACCTTCATGAACCTTCAGTTCTTCTGGTTCGTGACCTTTAAATGAAAAACCGAAAAGTCAGAATGAAAACACACGGTGAGGCGTCACACTCACTTCCTGAAACGGGTTCTTGTTCCTGGGAATGGAGCTGAGGAAGAAGAGGAGAGAGGATGATGAGACGTTCCTGAGCTTTCTACCAGTCAAAAGCAACAACAACTCAATGATCTGGTAGTGATCAGATGTGATTATTGATCTGATCAGACTGAGGTGATGTCGTACCTCTCGCTGCCTCGCAGCATCTTCGGGTCAAAGTATCGGTAGTCGTCTGTTTCCTAGGAGACCAGAGAGACAAACATGCATCAGCTGATCCAGTCTCACCGATCAGTCTCTTATACTTGTATAAATGTAACATTCACTGAACCACCTGAGCCCAGTTTTTCTCTGCGATGACGATAAAAACAGACACACAGAGCATCAGATGAACAGTGAGTCGTTCAGCTGCCTGATCCTCCATCAGGACTGAGACCTGAGACCTGAGACCTGAGACCTGAGACCAGCGTTTTATCAGCTGCTTCCCCAAAACTCTGAAATCACCTCAACCTGCCAGATGTTTGTCTCAGTGCTGCTGTTCACAGAGCGGCAGAGAAACCAGACCTGACTTCACAGTCCGGCTTTTCATTTCATTTATTTATTTGTCTATTTATTCACACGTTTTAGGCTGTTTTACTTTTTATTTTCTGGTTTTTCAACTCATCTCATTTCTTTTGGTATTTAATTATTTTATCTTTGTTTTCCTGTCTTTGATGTTTCCGAACTCAGTTCGGTGTTTTATCAGGATGTGATTGGCTGTTGCTTCGTTAATGATTAGATGAAAAGAAACTGGAGGAAACAACATTTTAAAAATATCAATTTTTAAAAATTTACTTGAACTTGGATTTGACTTTGGACGGAGCAGTTGTATGCTAAGCTAAGCTAAGCTAAGCTCCAAATGTTGCACTACTCCTTTAATATTCCACATCAGCACTTTTCTTATTGAGTTCAACATGAACTGAACACACACACACACACACACACACACACACACAGGACAATCTGATAGAGGGAGAATGTGATCTTCTATTTCTTTCATCTTCATCCCAGTCCTGTCTCCCCCCCCCTCCCCCTTCACAACAACAGGATCTTTGTTGGTCGTCTGAAACTCCAGATACTGAGAAACATGCAGAGGGTGTGTGTGTGTGTGTGTGTGTGTGTGTGTGTGTGTGTGTGTGTGTGTGCAGGGTCAAATGACTACATGAGTGAAGAGGCCAAATAAAAAATTTCACTGCATCACCTTCAACATCTTTAGTGTGAAACTGAGTCGATGGGTTCATGTGTGTGAACTGCAGGTTTGTGTGTGTGTGTGTGTGTGTGTGTGTGTGTGTGTGTGTGTGTGTATGTGTG
>NW_019521468.1:1498-6301 GCF_002814215.2 Seriola lalandi dorsalis | reverse complement strand
ACTCCCCTGACTCCTCTGACTCCTCTGACTCCTCTGAATCTCTTGACTCCCCTGACTCCTCTGACTCCTCTGACTCCTCTGACTCCTCTGACTCCTCTGACTCCCCTGACTCCCCTGACTCCTCTGACTCCTCTGACTCCCCTGACTCCTCTGACTCCGCTGGCAGTTTAAAGATCGACACAGAGACGCTTTAATTAAACTGACCACCCGGGTAATTTAGGAACTGTACCACATAAAATTATATGTACCATGTTCATGATCTCTGTTTTCCTTCATTGTTCCTCTTCCTTTCTTCACCTACGTCACTTCATTTCCTCATCACTGATTGGCTCTTGTCTTCATCCTTACCACCCCTCATCTACCTGACTGCGTTCACCTGGTCACTCCGAGGTTATGTTGCCTAACTTTTTTATTCTGAACCTAAACTGATTCACGAGTCTCTGTCAGCATCTGCCGTCTACACCTGTGATGTCTGTGTGAAGGTGGAACTGAAGCTGGAGTGGAGATGAAGACGGAAAAGAGGCAAAATCTCTTTTGGAGCTAAAACATCTGAAAACGTGGCAACATCTATTTCCTGTGCAGATGAGGAAGTGGAGGCCGAGTTTTGTTTCAGAGCCATCAGCTGATAACGATGAAGTATATTGATAATTGGTTCAGACCTTTAACTCACGGCTCCATGTTTAGTCGTTCAGTCAGCTGTGACTCAGGATCGTCCCTGACGACACGAGGCAGAACATCAGAGCTGAAAACTATTTATGGTCATTTATTTATCGGAGCATCTGTCGGGTCCAGATGCTGATTGGTTTTTACTGCAGCTCGTTTTTTTTACTCACATGCTGTTTGAGCACCAGGTTCTTCACTCCCTCCATGACAAACTGGGAGCCAGTATTCATCACTCTGGAAAACAGACTGCAGAGGAGATGGGAGGGGGGAGGACCAGGAGGAGGGAGGGAGGGAGGAAACAGAGGGTGAGAGATCAGGAGGAGGAGGAGGGAGAAAAACAGAGTGAGACACAGAAGAGGAGGACAGGGTTAGGCTGGTAGTCTCAACACAAACCAAATGAATAAAAATACTAACTGATCCCACGACTGCTGCTCTGCTGTAGGTGCCTGAAATATTGATTATTATTAAAGCAAACAAACCAGATAAGAATCAATTAATCAGTCAGAATAACCAAACTACCACCGACCAGGTAAAATCAACCCCAGAGCCAAACAATGATCTGATTTATACAATGAGAATTTTAAAAAGGAAAAGTGTCACTCGACTTTTTATTTCTGCTAAATGAGAAGTTTTGGAATTTATTTTTGTTCACAGGAAGCTTGAACAGGAATATTAGTAAGTGTTTTTTTATTTATTGTCTCTCGTCACAGTTCTGAGCTGCTGTGGACAGATTTACAGTTGTTTTATGAGGAGAAATGTCATATTTCCACACAATGTCTCCTGCTGCTTAATCCCAGAAGAAACACTTCCAGTAAACACAGTTCTCAGGTTTTAAAGATGTTGGATAAAATCAGGTTTAAATCACTGTTGTCACTCTGAAGTAACAAGTAAGATTATTTTGACCAGAGGTTTTGTTCTTACACGTTTTTGAATTTTTCACTATATATTTATATGTGATGATTAAGGAGATTTTAAAACCACTTGAAGGAAATAATGTAATTTATTATTAATAATAACTCACCCCATTGGTTTGACTCCACTGTTGCCGTAGTTGGCCGGGGTGGTGGCCATCTTAGTGAACGCCCTGGAAAAAAGATCAGAGATGAAACTAGAATGACCCAAAATCACTGGCTCAATTACCTCCTTATTATCAAAGCTCGTCCAGTGTAAAGGTCTGTATCCATGTGTAGTGTGATTATAGATCAGCTCTAGCTTCTATATTAATACTGTGAAAGTATCAAAGCCTCAGTCCACAGAGAAATGCACACAGCCTGTATTCAGAAACTGAGCCTTAAAACCAGCCGTCAGGACTTCTGGAACTTTGTGATGTCACAACAAAGCAGTCACCAAGCCCCGCCCACCTGGACCCACCATCCAAACCTTGCAGGATTTGGTTTCTCTGAGTGTTTTTACCTGAAATCTGATTTATTTTTATTGGATCATTCAGAAAACAGTCAGCCAATCAGAAGAGAGGCTCAGAGCCTCCTCCCTTCTGATTGGCTCACCGACCTGTTGTTACTAGAGCTGCAGAGAGAAGCCTGAGAGAGGAGATGTGAAACTACACTGAGATGGTTTTTATATCTTCTGATGGATCAACACTTCAAATAAACCAAATATGGAGATTTAATACTTTCATTGTCCTAAATTAACTGTAATCTGTCCTTTCAGAAAATACTGTCAACTGACAGAAATTATTAAGAAAGTCAAAATCTGTTGTAAGAAATCTGATAGAAATATGGTGCAGTATGTATCAATACAGTAACTATGGTGATGTCTCCATGAGTTTAAAATATACAAGTGAACAGATTGAAATAAAACCAGATTTAATAAAGTGAAATACAACACACAATGTTATATGCTATCTATTTCCTTGTTATGTAAACGATTACTGTATCATAACAAGCCGTTTCACCTTTTTAATCAGGCATTTTAAATCTTCCTGAACTGACACCAGAACTGTGTGAAAGTTGATGTTCCGGTTAAATGATGCTGCTGGACGACATCGGACGATTTTAATAAAACAACAGACCAACTTACTTCCACTGTTTGATGTAGTTAAGAGGTGAAAGGTCACAGCCTGCGTCCAATAACGCCTTCTTATACTGCTCCAGGTCAGACTGCAACACACAGAACAACAACACAAACAATCATGAGACTGAATATAAATGTAAACACTACAACGTCTAGTGAAGTACTTTTTATTCAGTCATCACACATAATACAGTAAATACAAACAATATAGACAGCAAGAAAAACAAAGTGACCACTACAGTCTGGCTCCAACAGTGAGTCAGTCCCCATAGACTCCCATGTTAAAATGTCCAACTTTACAGCAGAAATCAACATGTTTACAGCCTGGTACAGAAACTGTTTTTGTCTCTAGAGCTAATTTCCTCCTTCATGACACCTGTTTATATAACTCACCTGTTTATATAACTCACCTGTTTATATAACTCACCTGCTTACAGGACTACAGTTATGGAGGATTGAGGGCGTGGCCTGTTTGAGTGACAGGTGGGTAAGCGTATGCTTGTCACAAATCGACATGCACCAAAGTCTCAGCTCCGCCCACGCCCCTCCTCTTTGACCATATTTGGATTGGCTGGGAGTTAGGGGGCGGAGTCAGACACTGCCAAGATGGCAACAGTAGGGCAGCTCACTCTGAGCTTCAGAAACTTGTGGGTGACGTCACAGAGGCGACGTCCATCTTTATTTACAGTCTGTGTCTGTCACCACAAAGCCCCGTACAGTTTGAAGAGCTGAGACGTCTCATTCTTAATCTGCTAATCAGACACTCAGACTGAAAACAACCTGCTGTTAATAAATAAATCTAAATATAATATAACGTCGGCACGTTTGAGGAACAGATCGTGGGTTTGAAGGTTTATCAGACAACAAAACTGCTTCATCTTACAGTGAGACTCTGGAAAGTTATCACGCCGCCAATTATTTCATCTTTCATTGTGACGGTTGCAAAGTGAACAGTAGAAAAAACATTAGTCTCATCTCAGTCGTTACCAGGAGCATCTGCTTGTCTGAGATATTTAGCCCATGCAGCGTTTCAGCTGCTGATGTTGTGACAAACGTTGAGCCAGGTTCAACTGACATGACCCCTGGTCTGGTGGTCGACAGCGGGGATCTGCCTGTGTGTTCCATAAAATGACTAAACTTCACCAGCAGCCGCGCCAACTTAAAGAATTTCAGTAACGCGGGATTCGGTGGCGAGTTTGCTGTCACGCCAGTTCGCTGCTGTTGTTTCAGAGGCCTCGCTGCGCCGCTGAAGAAAGACGACTCCAGGAAA
Organism: Seriola lalandi dorsalis; assembly: GCF_002814215.2. Taxonomy (NCBI): domain Eukaryota; kingdom Metazoa; phylum Chordata; class Actinopteri; order Carangiformes; family Carangidae; genus Seriola; species Seriola lalandi. The sequence goes on along the minus strand of NW_019521468.1, from coordinate 2,337 downwards.
CGTTCCAGTATATGAACGGCACGACGAAAACATTCCACTCAATCGCTCTTTCCCACCGACAGCTCGTGAAAGTGACGTAGTGTGTATCGTCTACACACTGTTTCCTCTTCCATGAGCTCCTGACGGGCAGCTCAGCGAGAGCCGCCGAGGGATTACACAACTGCTGAGCCATGTGAGAGTGTGTGTGAGGTTTGTTTTTTGAAGAACTGAAATCCCACCACATCAGTCAGAAAGTCGAGCAGCACTCTGGAGACTCTGCAGCAGATAGAGGGAGAAAAGGGTGAGAGAGAGGACTGAGGGGGGGAGAGAGATCAAAGGAGAAAGAGACAAAAAAGAAACAGAGAGGAGGCCAAGAGCTGGTCACAGAGGGAGGGGGGACGACCAGAGATGACAGGAAGAGAGTGAGTGCTGATGGAGGGCGAGGGGGGTAATCCTGCGGCGATCCATCTCTCAGGTGGAGGAAAGATGAAAAGAGGGATGAAAGAAAGAGTGCGGCTCATTTTTTGGCAGAGGGGAGAACTGTCACCCTATCTGTCAACAGAGGAAGGACGAGCTGGAGACGCGAACAGAGAATCACAGGCCTCGCTGCGACGCCCTCTTCGGTTCGTCCAACGCCTCGCCTCCTCAGGATCCGGCTCGCTCGCGGCTTCGTCGCCGTTTCAGTCTCCACTGGAAACGTCTGTTCTTCAGCAGCCACACTGATAATATAGTTCAGAGTTGTTTTCAGTGGATGTTTGCAGCTTGTTACATTCAGAACTGAATTTCATGCTTCGGTGACGCATGTTATTATGTGAAGACAGTGAAGTGGGGAAAAGACATCGGGGTCAGTGCAGCAACAG
>NW_019521468.1:0-1411 GCF_002814215.2 Seriola lalandi dorsalis | reverse complement strand
ATCAGCCAGAAGCCAGAGCTTCATACAAATGACAACATGTTGATTTCCTTGTCAAATAGAAGCACAGAACCGTTTCCTACTCTGGAAATTAACCACTTTGTCGAGCAGCAGTATTGTGACGACACGACGACATGAACGACCAATCAGAGCTGAGCACGCACAGTAAGTTACCTGCTCAACGCAACCTACCCACAAACTTCAGGCTCATGAGAGACGAGGAGGGAATTAGGCTTCAGGTCTTATATTTCTTACTGGCTGATCTTTGGTGTATGAACGGACCGCCAAAGACGTTTCCAAAGAACCACAACGATCCCAGAGACTGTCAATGACGTGTCAATTAAGAGCTTCAGTATGCAGAAGTTACCACAAAGACAAACACAGTGCAGAAAGAACCAGGACTAATATCAGTGTTGTCAGTGTTTAGTACCTAAAAGTTTTCAGTCTGACCACGCCGCACCGAGAGTTATTATTAATAACTTTAACAGAATTATTGACGAATAGCCACGACTCAATCAGGTTCTCTCCGCTCCACTGATGTTGAACGATGTTGACTGAATAATTCTAACACATTGTTCAGATGATTTCTGCAGGTGTAGCAGCAGCTGCTGGAGGCCTGGACCGGTTCACCTCTCTGACTGACTGCCCGTGAAGGTTTGGGGGAAATTTTAGGCGCAAAGGAAAAGTCTGTATTTTCGGGTCTTGGTGCGTCTCAATCACTTAGCGGAGTTCAAGGGAAACCTGCCGCCATCTTTGTGGAGACATTGTCAAGATATGCCGGTTAACGCAGAGACCGAACTCTCGGTGCATACGTTCGTTCTTTAACAGGAAACTCAAACTAATAACAATCACAGTCCCTGTCATTTCATAATGGATGAGAGTCGTTTACTGCCAAACTAAACCTGATCCAGCTGTGTTCATTTTACAGTGACTCTAAGCAGGTCTCTGTTTCCTGAGAGGAACTTTGTTCGATCACTGGCTTTATAATGAAATAATGAACACGGTGGAGCCAAGAAGACGCTTCTCATGAAGCTCGTCCACAATGTGGCTGTTGATCAGAATAAAGTGGTTCTGAGGACATGAAACGACCGTCTGCTGCCAGTCCACAGTCGGTGACGTAAACGTCCCCTCAACCGGTTCTGCTGTAGAGTCGGTGAAGAGGCCTGGTCGGATGATGGGAAGGACTGAGACGTCAAGTGAACTTTTGTTGGGTTGAATCTAAAATATGTGTATCATGTCTGTGTGTTCAGATCTGAATGATATGACAAGAAGTGTCATTTTAAAGGGGACATATTATGCTCCTTTTCAACAAGTTTGAATAAGTCTCAGAGGTCCCCAAAGCATGTATTTGAAGCTTTTTGCTAAAAAATCCACTCCGATCCTATATTTCAGCATGCCTGTAAACCCCTCTTTT
>NW_019521467.1:6589-7260 GCF_002814215.2 Seriola lalandi dorsalis | reverse complement strand
TACGAAGCCTAGACAGAGATAACGATAGTGGAAGGTGTCAGTGTTATATATATATAAATATATATATATATATATTGCAGGTGTGATGTCACTATGACATCAGCTTGTCTTCTCTCTGTCTATTTTTGCTGGGAGACGTGTCACGCAAAAACAAAAGGCTAGACGCCGAACTGTGACACGTACGCGTCACACAGCCAGTATGTTCCCGGCCTCATGGTGTGTGACGGTTGTCTTTGTTGTTTGCAAATTTTGTCATAATTGCAGTGTGAAGTGATGACCATCAAGTGTTTTGTGAGGTCACTGTGACCTTGACCTTTAACCGCCAAAAACCAATCAGATCATCTTTGAGTCCAAGTGGAGATTTGTGCCAAATTTGAAAGGATTTCATGAGGAGTTCTCGAGATATTGCATTCACAAGGCCAAAATCATGTTTTGTGAGGTCACCATGACCTTGACCTTTGACCCCCTTGACCGCCAAAATCTAATCAGTTCATCCTTGAGTCCTAATGAATCTTTGTGCCAAATTTGAAGAAGTTCGGTCGAGGCGTCTCTGAGATATCGTGTCCAGGAGAATGGGACGGAAGGACAGACACCCTGAAAACAATATGGCTGCTCTGACTGTCGCCGTCGTGGAGGAATAAAAACAAACAGAGGGAGGATGTATGATGTTA
>NW_019521467.1:0-475 GCF_002814215.2 Seriola lalandi dorsalis | reverse complement strand
TAATATAGAAGCTAGAGCTGATCTATAATCACACTACACATGGACACAGACCTTTACACTGGAGGAACTTTAAAGGATCTCTGACAAAAATATTTTGTGCACATTCTGTATTTATGTGAAAATTCTTTTTTTTTTATACTTCATATAAAAAACATAAACAACAATATTCTAGTGCTGTATTTCTAAAAATGTCCTCACTGTAAAAACTTCACACAAAGACAGAAATCCAAAAGCAGACACACACACACGCCACACAATGTTTTACTGAGAACATCCTCCTCTTATTCAACTGCATCACAGTCCACATCTGAAAGCTGCTTCAACGAGTTGTTTCCTCACATGAACTCACACACACCTGATCGTCACAGCAACATCACCACATGTGTCCTCACGTCTCTCAAATCACACCGATATTACACTGTGTGTGTGTGTGTGTGTGTGTGTGTGTGTGTGTGTGTGTGTGTCTGTGTGTGTG
>NW_019521466.1:0-1237 GCF_002814215.2 Seriola lalandi dorsalis | reverse complement strand
ACCACATCTAAAGGCAAAAACTACTTTTACACCTGTTCTCAATTGAGAAACTTGGAGAGGGAGCAAAAACCCTGCCATCATAGCTTCCTCCTGTCTCCATCCCACTGCCTAACCAATCTCTCTCCAACAACTACATGTCTTTCACTGCCATTGTAGTGTAGATGCAATGAATTGTACAGATGTCATAACAGCACAGGCTCCCTTTGAAGGCAAAGCACGTCAAAGTGACCGGAAGTATTTAATTTTCTGTGTGAGCCAGTGTCTCTTGGCGCTGAGTAGCGGTATGCCCGTTGGCGCCGTGTCTTGGACAGTGAAGGGGTCAGAAGAAGATGAAGTCCAGGCAAGTTTATGGTAATGAGCTATAATGTGGTTCGTCAGCAACCAATCAGATTGTAGACGTGCTCCGCAAGAGAACACTAGAGAACACAACCATGTAAACTTTTGTTCCCATCAAACATTTATTCCCAAGCACAATGGAGGAAAAGTTTATAATTGTGGTGGCGGGTTTCCCCGTCCCTTACAATGTGTCCCAGTTTGTTTACAGGGACTTAAAAAACAATGCATGGACAAAGGTGTCTGACACTGTCAGTCTCCCAGGTGAGTAGGTGAAGTGTAGCCTTTAACCTCCTAAGACCCGAACTCTTGCATGGCGTGCATTTTTAATTTCTCTTTGCTATTTAGGCTGATTGGGACCTGAGAAAAATGATGTCCACATATGAGGACATTAGTTTTAAATTTCGATTACTGAGTGGCAGTATAATATCCTCATGTGGTCACCAGGCCCTTGTTGTGAAAAAGTTAGTATTGTGGTCTAGAGAACCCAAAATGTGAGGTCCACATATGTGGACGCCAGGTCCTAGGAGGATAATATAGTTTGTGAAGTAGGAGGGAATTCCATGCTAGCACCACAGCATGCAGAACAGTGTTGCTTGACAACCTTATGCAAATCAGCCAGTAACATAAAAGTCACTAATTTCAAAGATTTCATGCAGTTAACTTAGTTGGCACAAGGGTACCAGTTGACATGTCTGTTTGTTTTTCAGGCCCTTCAAATACAGTTTGCAAGACCAAGCCTACAGACTTCAGATTGGATGGGCAGCTATAGTGAATGTGTGGTTGTCACACTGTCTGTTTCAGAAAGTTATATTTTAAATTGCATTTTCAGATGCAGCTCCCCAGATTCCATGGTAGTAACAGGGAGTTCAGACATGATAAGATAATAACGGAGATTTGACTT
>NW_019521465.1:0-911 GCF_002814215.2 Seriola lalandi dorsalis | reverse complement strand
TGTTTTTATCACATTTTATGCCTTACTATACTATATCGTTTTTATGACTTTTTTGCCTTACTATACTATGTAGTTTTAGTGACTTTTTATGCCTTACTATACTATGTCGTTATTATGACTTTTTATTCCTCATTATTGTACGACTTTTTGGGTCTTACTATACTATGTTTTTATCACATTTTATGCCTTACTACACTATATCGTTTTTATGACTTTTTATGCCTTATTATACTATGTCTTTTTTATGACTTTTTATGCCTCACTATACTATGCTGTTTTTATGACTTTTTATGCCTTATTATTGTACGACTTTTTGGGTCTTACTATACTATGATGTTTTTATCACATTTTATGCCTTATTATACTTTATCGTTTTTATGACTTTTTATGCCTTACTATACTATGTCTTTTTTATGACTTTTTATGCCTTACTATACTATGTCGTTATTATGACTTTTTATGACTTACTATACTATGATGTTTTTGTGAAATTTTAATCCTTACTATAATATGACGCTTTTTTGACTTTTAATGCCTTACTATACTGTGTCGTTATTATGACTTTTTATCCATTACTATACTATGCTGTTTTTATGACTTTTTATGCCTTACTATACTATGACGTTTTTATGTCTTCCTATACTTTGTAGTTTTAGTGACTTTTTATGCTTAATATACTATATCGTTTTTATGACTTTTTATGCCTTACTATACTATGCTGTTTTTATGACTTTTTATGCCTCATTATTGTACAACTTTATGGGTCTTACTATACTATGATGTTTTTATCACATTTTATGCCTTACTATACTATATCGTTTTTATGACTTTTTTGCCTTACTAAGTAGTTTTAGTGACTTTTTATGCCTTACTATACTATGTCGTTATTATGACTTTTTATGACTTACTAT
>NW_019521464.1:0-928 GCF_002814215.2 Seriola lalandi dorsalis | reverse complement strand
TACTATACTATGTCGTTTTTATGACTTTTTATGGCTTACTATACTATGTTGTTTTTATGACTTTTTATGCCTTGCTATACTATGTCATTTTTATGACTTTTTATGCCTTGCTGTACTATATCAATTTTATGACTTTTATGACGTACTATACTATGTCGTTTTTATGCCTTACTATACCATGTCGTTTTTAGGAGTTTTTATGCCTTACTATACTATGTTGTTTTTATGACTTTTTATGCCTTACTATACTATGTCATTTTTATGACTTTTTATGCCTTGCTGTACTATGTTCTTTTTATGGCTTTTTTAATCCTTACTATACTATTTTCTTTTTTTTTGTCTTTATGCCTTACTATACTGTGTTGTTTTTATGCCTTTTATGACGTACTATACTATGTCGTATTTATGCCTTACTATACTATGTCATTTTTATGACTTACTATATTATGACGTTTTTAGGAGTTTTTATGCCTTACTATACTGTGTTGTTTTTATGCCTTTTATGACGTACTATACTATGTCATTTTTATGACTTTTTATGCCTTGCTGTACTTTGTCCTTTTTATGACTTTTATGAAGTACTATACTGTGTCATTTTTATGCCTTACTATACTATGTCGTTTTTATGACTTACTATACTATGACATTTTTAGGAGTTTTTATGCCTTACTATACAATGTTGTTTTTATGGCTTTTTATGCCTTACTATACTATGTCATTTTTATGCATTTTATGCCTTACTATAATGCCTTTCATGCCTTAACATACTGATGTTTTTATGCCTTACTATACTATGATGTTTAAATAACTTTTTATGCCTTACGTTTTTATGATGTTTTATACCTTACTATACTATGTCGTTTTTATGCCTTTTATGCCTTAATATACTGTCGTTTTTATGCCCTACTATACTATGATGTTTTTATCA